>NW_006399763.1:30680314-30732034 GCF_000299155.1 Elephantulus edwardii | reverse complement strand
TGCATACTCCTACGATAAAAATAATGCCCTAAAATATAATACTTTTAGACTATTCTCTCCCCCATAGACTTCAATGCCGTAAACATATTTCATCCAGTTTCTTCTTCTTTTTTTAAAGTGGATGCCACTCCTACTTCCAAGCCTGTTTTAGTTGGAGATTTGCATATGAGGCCAAATCCAATCAGCTCACACCCTATTACAAGCAACAGCCACAACTTAGTCTCAACCCCAAATCAGAAAACATATATTTGCAGAATCTGGCTGTTCAGCTCATCTTCCTGGTGCTCAAGAAAAATATTGAATGCAATGTAAACTACAAAGAGAACAAATATGTCTGTCCTAGAGAGAGTGAAAGGAGATTGATTTTTGGCAGCAATAATTTTGGAATTCAGTCCCACATACTTTGGGCAAGTTGTCAGGAGAGGCTAGTCCTTGGAGAAGGACATCATGCTTGGAAGGGTAGAAAGTCAGTGCAAGAGCAGAAGACCCTGAGTAAGAGATTGACATGGTGACTGTGGCAACAGGGTCAGGAGTGTCAAAGATGAGGAGTTTGGCTCAGGATAGGACAAAGTCCAGAGCCATTGCTCATAGGTTTTTATGAGTTGTAGTCAGCTAAATGGCACATAACAGCAACCACAAACAAAAGAACAAATATGTCTTGAGGAAAGGGCCAGTACTCCTTAGAGGCAAGGAGATGAAATTTATCTCACATATTTTGGTTATATTATTAGAAGGGACCAGTTTTCTGAGAAAGACATCAAGCTTTGAAAGGTGGAGAGTCACCTTTCAGAGAGGTAGACTCTGAACAAGATAGACACAATGACTGTAGCAATGGGCTCAAGTATATCAGAGATGAAGAAGATGGCACAAGATAAGCACAATTGAGAGCCTTTGTTCATAGGGCCACTATGAATGGTAGGCAACTGGACAGCAGCTACAAAAACCACAACAACAGAAGACAGTTGATGAGAGGGTAGGACCAATTAAGAGAAAAGCAGGAGTTTGAAGTAAAAGCCACCAAAGTTTACTGATGGATGAGAGGTGGGAAGTGAAGAAAGAGAAACACCATGAATGACTCAAAACTTTTTAGCCTTTGCAACTTGGAGGTTAGAATTATTTTATATTGATAGAAGGATGTTTTGGTGCTATTTTAAAGGCTTCCATTAACCATCCCTCTTACCTCCAAGTAGTTTTCCAATCTTTACTCCTACTCAGCCTTAGTCTAGAAGCTTCACTGTAACCCACCTGCCATGGTGACCCTGCTGATATTTGAAGACATAGCTTCCAGAATCACAGCAAAATGATAGCATTCACAATATGGCAAACTGACAAGTAAGAGAAGAAAAATGATGCATCAGGAATAGAAGATTCATTAACAATCTGTGATAGGCAAACACTGTTGCTGAAAGTGAAGGGGACTTGAGGAATAAAAATAACCTGTAGTCACAACTGGATGCATAATCAACACCATCAAGCACAGAGAAAAGATTGAAGATGTCAAAGATTTCATTTCACTTGGTTCTACAGTCAGCAACCACAGAAGCAGCAGTTAACAATCTATTGTATCAGGCAAATCTTCTGTAAAGAATCTCTCTAAAGTTCAAAACAAAGACGAATCTGACCCAAGCTATACCATTTTCAGTCATCTCATATGAGTAAAAAAGCTGAAAAATTAATAAGAAAATCCAAACAAGAATCAATGTCCATGAATTACAGTGTTGGTGAAGAATATAAAAAAACAGCGACTGTCAGAACAACAAAAAAATGTGTTGGAAGAAATACAGCCAGAATGTCCTTTAGAGGCCATTGGACATATTCTAATGGAGGACCAGTACTTTGAGAAAGACATAATGCTCACCAGAGGGACAGTGAGAAGAAGAAGACACTTCATGATACGATCTGACGTCGTGATTGCAACAGTGGTAGGCTCAAATATAGTAATGATTTTTAGGATGACACAGTACTAAAAATTGCTTTGTATTATTTGTGTTACTTGTTGTAAATCACAGCATATTAGATTATATGTAACAGCATATTAGATTATATGTAACAACACCAAAATTTTATAAGAATAAGAAAGATATGAGTTTGGGTATAGGACAGAATTTTAGCACAATAAATTTTGTGACATCTTAATGTTTATAGAAATAATGACCAAAGAAAAAGCGTAGTCATTTTGGGGACTGATGTACTTTGCGTAGGTGAGAGGTGATAAGGTCTAAGAGACATATACAGGGACTGAAATTAAATGAGAGCAAAGACCCATTACCAGAGTAACAAAATGAAAACAGGTCCCAAGTGTTCAGAAGCAAATGGAACCACTAGATGCATGAAGAGAAGTTGGTTTGTTTTATAAGTGCATCAAGAAGAAAGGTCATTAGCTGAACGTGGAGAAAGCAGAAGTGTGTGAGGCTGAGGAAGAGATGGAAAGGAAATTTTGCCATCTCTGGAAGCTTACTGGTAAGCAATCCAATGGTGTACAGTTCAAATCCACCAGCTGTTCTGTAGAAGAAAAGTAGGCCATCTGCTCCCATTTGATTTACTACCTCTGAAAACCTGCTGGAAGGCAAGCTATGGGTTGGTTCCAGCTTCCCAGTACACAACAGCAAAGAGTAAGAAAAAGTGCTGAACAAGCTGCTAAATGACTATATTCATTATCTCAGTTGTGTCTATACAATGCTGCTGAAAGCCAAGTGCTTCTATCATTATTTATGAGAATAATAATAATATTAGTCTTTATTTGGTATGCTACCCTGTTACTTCATTAAAAGATGATCTCAGAGCATACTTTCAGTTCAAGATTTAAAGAGTAACTGAGGACAACAGTTTTCAGCGACTCCTCTGGTTTCAACTGGCATAGGAAGTTTGACCTTTTAAAAAGAATTTCAGTTTTACGTTTTTCTCTCATTCTAGCTAAGATCATGAATTCTGATTGGAATGATTAGCTAAGATTCATGATTTTGGTTGGAATGTCAGTAGTGGTGGTATTTAGTTCTTTTGGTCTCAGGATAGATAAGACTGTGATTTTTATAGGCTATGAGCCCTATAGACGAAACAGTGGTTTCCTTTTTAGTCTTTTGCTCCTACTACGTGAACATCAATAGTTGTATCTTAGATAGTTCTTCATAAGCTTTAAAGATTCCAGATACTGCTTATTTAACTAAGATGTAGAACATGAACTTTGTAAACTATATTATGACAATTGACTGATTTCTCCCATAAAACTAAGATCCTAAGCTTTCAAAACGAAAATAACCCCATTTTGCAAGGTGTTTGGGTATGTCTGAGGAATATCTTCATAATTGTATCATCTAGGAATGCATTTTTGTACCTTCACACTCATATCTGTACTTGTATGGACATATAGCTATTTCAGGTGACTAAGGAGCAAAGAATTGTGCTTCCAACCCAAAGGCAGGTAGCTCGAATACACCAAATGATCTAAAGGAGAAAGGTGGGCTATCTCTTCCTGTGTGATTCACAGTCTTTGAAAACTCACTGGAGTTAGCTGAGTCAGTTCTGACTTGATAGAACCCAGCAACAACAGTGATATAGTTTTTGGTTGGGTATTTTTTATTTCCCCTTCAAGTGTACTGTCGAGTCAAATCCGACTGGCACAGGAGGAGATTGCACCTTCTTCTTTAGCGTAGTGTCTGGTGGATTTCTGTGCACCTTCAGGATTGCAGTGCAGCTTCTTGCCACTAGGCTACCAGAGCTCCCTAACAGTTATTTCTGTCTATGGACACATGTACCTGTACCAACCCATGCAGTCTCTTCATCCATTAAGAGAGTAAAAGGTCACGACAAATAATGAGGAGAAACAAAGAAAAAAAATGCAACCCAATCACATTGTAATGGAAGAAAACACAGCCTACACAATCACCATGACAAGTTGCCAGTCAGATACATGTAAGTCATCCATATCGTTTCATTAGCTGCTTTTCAGAGGTGGACTTTCCCCGCAAGCCCTTAGTAGTTTGCCGAAACCTATCACCCCTCACAGCAAATCAGTGGACAGACTGCTGGTAACTTACATATGAGAAATATTAGACAGGAAGCAAATCTGGGACCTTTTTTATTTTTTTGAGGCATCTGAAATCTACTACTGAACCATTATTTTCCTCACTACCTTCTGTCCCCCATTTATTATGCAAACAGGCACGGAATAATTAACACAACCTTTTTCATATGCACAAACAAATCTTGGCTTTCGATGCACTGACCATACTCTATATGAAAATGTACTTTGACTAACGTAGAGCCCTATGTCCTTCTAGTAGCATTACACAAGCAGAAAGTCCCTGAAAACAGTATTTGGACAGAGAATCTGTTAGGAATTAAGCCTCAGACACTGTCTGCAAGGGATGCAGGGCACAAATCACAACGAATCCTTACACTCTCTTCACGCAACAATGTGCAGGACTCATAAACCATTTTGGTCAATCATACTGCCTGTAATTTCAATAATGAGAAGCAATGCCTACATCTATCACACTAATTGACAGCATATCCAGAAAAAAAACAATCCTGGTTTTGATATTTTGTATGCATACCAGCCCTGGATCTGCTGAGGATCAAGATAATAAAAGGATAGGCCGCTGTCGAGTGCGATCCTTTTGTTTAGAATAGGAACTGACCACCCTGGGACTGTGCATTATGACAAGCATGTTAGTTCCCAAAACCTAAGGTTAAAACTTAAACTACATGGTAATTATACATTGTCATGCTGATAAAGTGAGGTCCTTAAAATAAATCACAGCCGTCGTGATAGTAAGCAGAAGTTCAAAGGATTGTTCCTACTTATGAATGGAAAACATTGGGATTCAAGCCGAGTTATAATGTCCCATTTCAAAGTACATGGATTTTACCTGATTCTTTCCCTATAATATCACTCTTGCACTTGAAATTAACAGGCAAGCTACAGGGATGATTAACTACTCAGAGGCATTATATGATTCCTCATGTCTAGACAATTCCCACTGCACAAATTTAAGGAAAAGAGTATCCACTTTCAGGTTGGGTGTGCATGATAGGCTTCAAGGAGGAAGAAGAACTCATAAAGAATTTTGAAAGCTAGATTGAGCTATGAGAGAGCTACCAAGGGGATTTGTATTTTAAGAATAGGGAACAGAACTCATCATAGTGGTGGGATGCTGGGAAATGACCCTGTGAGGATGTTTGCCTTCCTCTTTATTTACAACTCACATCTCAGTATCTTTTTCTGTATTGTTTTAAATTCCTTTCTGTAGAATTAAGAAGAGCCTATTAAGATAACTCCTCCTCAGTCAAGTACAGCACTGTCTTCTCCCTTTTGAAGACATTGGTTTTTTGATTGCTACCCATTAGTTTTTGGGCAGGGCTCTAGGAATCTGAGTTTTCTCATCTACTATATGGAGATGCTAACACATTTCTTCCAGGGGTGCTTGAGGTATTAAATTAAACAGTGTACAGTATCATGCTCATAAAGTCTAAATACAATGCAGATGCACCATAGTTGTGCTTTTCAATTTCATCAAGCCTATCGATGCCAGAGGAAAAGGCAAAAATGACATGATTTCTTTAGGGGTGTTTGTTTGTGGCCCTGTGACCTAGTTTGGCTGGAGGATGTTTTATATGGGAATACAATAGCTTTGAAAAGATTGGAGTCCTATCGTTCATGTCAGACGTTTCTATCCATTTACGGAAGCACTGTGCTGTATCCAGCTCAGCCGGCAGCTGGCCCGATGGAATGCAAAACTGTGATAGGACCCCAAAGCTGTTCTTGATTGACCCGAGACTTCAAAAATAACGTAATCCAGTTCCATTATTTTTCATTTCCTGCAAAACACAAAAGCTGATAAGTTCTGAGTTTCCTGCTATTGCCAGGAAACAGTCCAATTGAACAGTCCTTTTAGTCACTGACAGAACAATCCAGTAGTTTCTGCTTCCAGAAACCTGCCGCTTGGAGGTTAAGGACTCCCTCTTTAGCAAAGGTCTCTCTTTTTGGAGGAGTCTTCCTGAAAAGCACCGCTGCATGTTGCCCATGGATTTGATCTCCAGCTTTCTGCAAAATCCCTCCACTCAGATTCCAGGGAATGAGGAGAGGCAGCCTGCTATTTACACTGGTTATTGATCTTTTAAAGGTGTCCAGGGAAGTTTCTTTGGTAGCTCAGAAATTTAATGTTCAGTTCAATCAGTTAAAAGGGTCTCAAAGCCATGATTAATCTCTAAATAGGATACAGATGATAACTAATCTCACATTCTCTAATAAGCACAAACTTTACAAGTGCATCAGAAAGTCAAAGTCCAAAGAATATTTTCCTTTTTCCTCTTTCACACATTTCATATTAGGCTCTGTGGGGGGCAACTCATGCTTTCAGCTGGGATATTTTGTAAAAGACTAGGGAAGCTTGTAGTCAGCTCTGGTAGCTTAGTAGCAAGAAGCTGTGCTGGAATTCCAAAGGCATGCAGTTTGAGGCCACCAGCTGCTTCTTGGGAAAAGGATGGGCAGTCTTCTTCTGCAATTAATTGCCTCTGAAAACCTGCTGGAGGGTCAGCTATTGGTTAGTTCTGACTTGATGATACTCCATTACAACAGCAGGGAAGCCTGTTAGTAAATAGATTGAATCGTATACAATCTTGCTTGCTGAAACTGAAGAGGACCTGAAGCACTTGTTGCAAAAGGTCAAGGACTGTAGTTTTCAACAGGATTGAAGCTCAACATCAAGAAGACAGAAATTCTCACCACTGGGCTGATTGGCAGCACCATGATAGATGGGAGAAGAGATTGAGGTTGTAATCAATTTCAGCTTGCTCGGCTGTACAACTAACATTCTTGGTACCAGCAGTTAGGAAATCAAAAGATAAATTGCATTAGGTAAATCTGCTGTCAAGATCTTTCCCAGAGTACTGAGAAGCAGTGATGTCAGTCTAGAAATTAAGGTGTGCTTGATCTAGGCCATGGTTCTCTCAATTACTTGCTATGGATCAGAGAGCTGGACAATGACTAGGAATGACAGAATTAATGCTTTTGAGTTGTGGTGCTGGAGAAGAGTTTTGAACATATCATGGACTGCCCAAAAACAAATAGGTCTTTCTTAGAGAGGATGAAACAAAGTTTCTTTTTGGAGGCTAGGATTTTGAAGCTCAGTCTCACATACTTTGGACATGTGGACAGGAGGGACTGATCCTTGGAGATGAATATCATGTTGGGAAGGGTCAAGGGACAGTTTAGGAGAAGACGACCCCGGGTGAGATGGATTGATACAGTAACTAGTAAATGGGGGTAGATGTGTCAGAATTAGTGAGATTGGCTCAGACAGAGCAGGCTTCAGAGCTGTGGTACATAGAGCCTCTCGATGGCATGTAACAACATCAACAGATTAAGGTAAAATCAGGATTGGTGGAAGATCTATCAACAATGCCTTATGTATATGACACAACCCTGCTTGCTGAAACTGAGGAGGACCTGAAGCACCTGCTGCAGAGGGTCAAGGATGCAGCCTTCAATATGGATTGAGGCTCAATGTCAAGAAGACAAAGATTCTCACCACTGGACCAATTGGCAGCATCAGGATGGTTAGTGAAGAGATTTATATTGTTCACAACTTTAGTCTGCTCAGCTCCACGGTCAACACTCTTGGCACCAGAAGCCAGGAAATTAAAAGACATATTGTGATGGGAAAGTCTGCTGTTAGGGACCTCTCCAGGGTACTGAAGAACAATGGTGTCACTCTGGAGACTAAGGTGCGTCTGATACAGGCCATGGTCTTTGCAATCACTTGTTATGCATAAGAGAGTTGGACAATGACTAGGGAGGAAGAAGGAGAATTGATGCCTTTGAGCTGTGGTGCTGAGTGTACCATGGACTGCTAAGAAAACAAACATATTTGTCCTGGAAAGGGTTAAACTGGGCTGCTCCTTGGAGGAAAGGATTCTGAGGCTTGGTCTGACATACTTCAGTCATGTTGTAAGGACAGACTGGTCCTTGGAGAGGGACATCATACTTGGGAGGGTAGAGGGACAGTGCAGGAGGGGAAGGCCCTCTATGAGGTGGATTGATTCAGTGACTGGGGTAACTGGGGTGGATGTATTGGAGATAGTGTGATTGGCACAGGACAGTGCAGAGTTTAGGGTTGTTGTACATAGTTTCACTATGAGTCGCAAACAACTTGACGGCAAACAACAACAACAATGGAAAAGTTAACCTGACAAGCAGATAGACCTCATGTATGCAAAGGCTCATTATCCATAAGGTTTTGAAAGGTCTGTTATATCAAAAGCAAATGGCCAGTCTTACTTAGGCTATCTCAGTCTGGAAGCTCTGTTGAAACCTGTCACCATGGGTGATTCTGCTGGTATTTAACATATCAGTGGCATAGATTACAGCATCACAGCAATAGTACAGCAAACTGACAGAGGAGTGGTGGAAGAACACCCACATCTGCCTTGGAGAAAGATCAATCCGAGTGGTCCTTCAATGTAAGAAAGGTGAAACTTTGTCTCACATCCATTGAGCATGTTCCCAGGTGGGTCTAGTTCTTGGAAAAAGACATCATGCTGGGAAAGGTGAGGGTTCCTCAATGACAGAGACTGATACAGTGAAGACAAAGGGCTTGAGTCTGACAGAGATCATGATGATTGCACGTGATAGGACAAGGTTCAGACCTGTTGTTCTCAGGGCCACTTTGAGTCGTAGTCAACGTGGTGGCACCTAACAACAGCATTACGGAGTTCTGAACATGGCACAGGAATCTAGGGGCTTTCTGGCAACTTTAGAATTTTCATGATGCATATTACACATACTCTTCTGCGTTCTTTTTCTAAGAACCCACCTTCCCTTTTCGCCCTTTTCCCCAAGACATGAATCTCCTGTGTGTTTTCGGTTGCTATTGTTGTGTGCCATAGAGTCAGAGCTGACCAGTAGCTGACCCCGCGGTGGGTTTCCATAGGAAGTTGGGAGGAGCATGGGAGGAGCCTGCCTCAGAGATTGCAACGCAGCTTCTTATCACTAGACCGCCAGAGTTCTCGAATAATACAGGGCTTGGTCAAGTTCTTTAAAGTTGCCTGCAGTACTAGAGTTAAGAGTTGAGGAAGAAACATGGTATTCAGTGGGCCCTCCTCCATCTCTTGATATTGCTTGCTGCTGGGACGGCAAGTGCCCTAGAATGGAACAGAGCATTGTTCCTCAACCACCAAGTCCTTTGGTGGTGCTACTAGTAAATGCATTAGGCTTCTGACCAAAAGGTTGGACATTTTAATCCATCCAGAGGTGCCTCATAAGAAAGACCTGATAATCTACTTTCGAAAATGAGCCTCAGCGGAGCACAGTTCTATCCTGAAACACATAAAACTGCTGTGAGTCAAGGTCAACCCAACAGCAGCTGGTCTTTCTCACACTGAAATGCACAATAGAATACACCAGAGAACTTGTTAAAATGCAGATGCTGCTTTTGGAGGTGTGGGAGGAGACCAGAGATGTTGCATTGCTTACAAGGTCCCCTGTGGGGCTTGATTCTGCTGGTCCATGGACCACACTCTGAGGAGCAAGGGACCAGAGGAAAGCTCTCAAACATTCTTAAATCTGGGAGGCTTTTAAACGTTCTAATTAGGCTCCAGCTCTAGTAACAGTACAAGGCCAAATATGATGTATAACAAAGAAATACTGTCTTTTAACAGCATTTCCCCAACCTGTCCCCTTGGATTTAGCATAAAATGATTTCATTATATTTATCAAATGCTCTCTGCAAAGCAGATTGCAATAAAAATCAGTTAAGCATTTGCAACCAAATAAAATGACTAAAGTGCTGTAATTGTCTAAGGAGTGATGGACGAGAAATTCACTAGAGCTATCTGGGTGCACAGGATCTTATAGCCTCTTTCATCCATCAAAGGTTTCCCTCAGCTGATGTCAGCCAGGAGGTTATCTGTATCATAAACACTATGCAAAGCTTTTTGGATCCTTTCTCGGGGACAGGTTGCCCCCATTGACTATGTTATCAATCAGGGCCTAAACCACAGCCATAATGTTATCTGAAACTCAGAAGTTCACCCTGGCACAGTAACTGCTAGGGAATTATGAGTCCTGGGACTGCTCTCACATAGAGAGTATTGTGCTGTGAAGATTATGAAATCTTATTAGGAAAGGCTCTGCCCCAGATTTATAGCAGTTAAAATCAGAGTCTTTCTTTCAGATACCTTAGGGAAGATGAAAAATGTTGGAACCTGTTTATATTTACTCACATGTACTCCCAGTCTGCAGAGCCAGCAGCCTGAGCTGCAGCAGCCCTCACTTATTAGTATGAATTTCCCCTTTGGGGGGTTATTTAAAAATATTTGTACATATTTCAGATCCCTCAATCTGG
Source organism: Elephantulus edwardii (assembly GCF_000299155.1). NCBI lineage: Eukaryota > Metazoa > Chordata > Mammalia > Macroscelidea > Macroscelididae > Elephantulus > Elephantulus edwardii. The sequence goes on along the minus strand of NW_006399763.1, from coordinate 30,721,691 downwards.
TTTGTGGCAAATGGTTACTTAAGCAGCTTCTTAATTACTCCATCCAAGTTTTTGCAGAAGGGCTGTTGTAGATATTTGGCACAAAGCTTAGGTTTCTAAGGCCTTTTAACTACTTCCTGAATAGATTCAGGAAAAGGGGAAAAAAATATCAAGGGGTGTTAAATTATTACTCTCTTTGTGCAGCGTGCACAAATAGAATTGATTGTGGACCTCAGCAGAGGAAAGAAATACTTGCACAGCTGCATGGTAATAATTTTTATGTGTGTTAAAATTATGTCCTCGCTATTTTGTCATAATATTCCAAAGTGAAGTTTGGAAGAATGGCATGGTTGTAATAACAGTAAGTGGAGTCACTACATAGAGCTTGAGTAATAAATTATATCTCACGGACTTGTGTATGTGTTGCAAACAACAACAATTAAAAGCAACGGCAGCTAACGTGAAAAAATAAATATTTTGTATTAATATCAGGTGGAGTAATTTTACTGGGAAAAATTAATGCGTCAGATGCTGAACTTGGACTTAAGCAAATTTTGATCAGTGAATCTTTGCCCAGCCTTAGTTCCCATCTGTCGTTAAGTGAGCTGTTATGGGCAGCTGGAAAGACTCACATCAAGTACAGGGGAAGCAGATGAGTGGAATTTATCGAGTGAGGAAGTCTGGGATCCTGGGTCAGCCTGGATCAGTGCATGGTTAATTTAGCTCTTCCAGCCATGCTGAAGATGAGACAGTTGTCAGAGTGTAATGGACCCCATGGTGGCTGCTAAACAGGTTAGCCAAGCACACAGAGCTGGTCTTGATCTTGTCTTTCCACTGTTCTAGTTGTCTATTTACATGGCATCTTGCATTTCGTGCTATATACCTACACATATCTAACTTTGGTAAAGAAAGAAAAAAACCACACCATCTAGTATAGAGATGGCGAAAGCAGCATTCAGAATTGAAGAGATGTTCTTCTCCTTCAGAAAACAACCAATTAAGAAGCACAATAAAGCTAACTTTTCCCCTCCATCTTTGTTGCATTTGCATTGGAGATTTGGGGTCCATATGATGGGCCATGAAGACATTTGAGTATTGGAGTTCAGAAAGTAAATGAAAAAGTTTGCATGATTGCCATATTAAAAATTTGGAAACTTTTGATTAAATAAGAAGTGAATATCTTAAAGTATCAAAGGTGTTTTCTGGAAAAATAATTTTTAGAGAAAAAGGATGTAAGTTATACACTGTTTTTATTGTTACGTGTTATTAAGTTGCCTGTGACTCATAACGACCCTATCTGAACAATAGCTGCCCTGTCCTGAGCCAGTCTTACTGTCTCTGACACACATACCCGCATTACTCCAGTTATTGTGTCAGTGTATTTCATCCAACATCTTCCACTCTTGCTCTGACCCTCCACCTTTCCAAGCATGATATCTTTCTCCAAGACAGAGTTCCAAAATTCTTGCCTCCCAGGAGTAACGTGGTTTCACCCTCTCCAGGTTAGACCTGTTTGTTCTCTTGGCAGTCCATGGCATGTTCAATACTCTTCTCCAGCACCACACCTCAAAGACATCGATTCTTCTTTTGTCATCCTTAGTAATTGTCCAGTTCTCTAATGCATAGCAAGTAATTGCAAGTACATGGCCTGGATCAGGCACACCTTAGTCTCTAGACTGACATCGTTCCTTTACAGCACACTGGAGAGATACCTAACAGCAGATTTACTCAGTGCAACTTCTCTTTCGATTTCCTGATTGCTGGTGCTGTGAGTGTTGTTTGTGGAACAGAGCAAACTGAAACTATTAACAATCTCAACCATCTCTTCTCCATCTGTTATGGTGCTTAATTGGCCCAGTGGTGAGAATCTTTGTTTTCTCTTTTTTGTTTAACAAATGATCATTTATTAAAATATTTTCATCTCTAATTCTTAGCTAAATGAACATTCCACAGTGTCATTGAATATACCATGGACTGCGAGGAGAACAAACAGGTTTGTCCTGGAGAAGGTGAAGCTAGAATGCTCCTTGGAGTCAAGGATTCTGAAGCTTCGTCTGACATACTTCGGGCATGTTGCAAGGAGGGACTGGTCCTTGGAGAGGGACATCATGTTTGGCAGAGTGCAGGGACGGCACAGGAGAGGAAGACCCTCGATGAGATGGATTGATTCTCTGAGCGGAGTGGTGGGAATGAATGTGTTTGAGACAGCGAGGATGGCACAGGATAGAATGGTGTTTAGGGCTCTTGTACATAGGGTCGCTATGAGTTGCAAATGACTAGATGGCACATAACAACAACAACAACAACATGATGTCATGAGGGTGGTGGCCATCAACATTGCAGCCCACAGACTGGACAGTTTCATATTTTCTAGGCAATGCAAATAATCTCACCAAAATTGATAGTTCCACTGTATTTAATATTTTTCTGCTTCTTTCTGTCTCTGGATGTTTCTTTTAGAGCTTTGGCGATCAGGATAGAGGCAGAAGGCACCACCTCAATCTGGGCCAGTCTGTTCTGAATGGTCAGTTTCACAGTTATCCTTAGTCCCTTCTAATCATCAGTGGCCTTGGCAATAACAGCCCTTTTTTTTTTTTTTTTAAAGACAGACACAGAGGACCCATCTTGGGGGCCAAAGTGGATGTGACACCAATTTCCTCACTAGTCCATCTCAGGCACATGACTTTGATTTCATTAAGGTCAAACTTGGACAGCATGGTAGAAGTGTCTGTTGTCGGATGAACCCAGATTCAGGACGATTGGAGAAATTTGCACTGAGAACTTCTTGCAGCTGAAAGCCCAGTGCAATCTTTGTCTTTGTTCAAGTAGAGGTTTCACACGAATAAAACTCTTTATCTTTCATAACACACTATATATCGCTGATATTTTTAGGATGACTCATATATCAAAAGGAAGCACTGGTGGGTTAGTGGTGGGTAAGTACTAACCCAAAGGTATTTAGTTCAAGTTCACGAGTGGCCCAAGAGAGAAAGATGGACAATCTCTTCCCAGGCAATTTATTGCCTCAGGAAACCTGTTGCTGGAGGGTCAGCTATGAGTCATTTTCAATTCAATGCTACTTAGTCACAATGATCACATCATATCAAAGTTCCTGTCTGAGTTAAAGGAAAGTTCATGAAAAGTCAAGAAGATGAAACAACAGTTCTAACCATTTTTAAAATAAAATTCATGATTTCTACCTTTTCAAGGTAATTTTGAAGGCCCTGCTTTGACAATGAAGAGTTCTATGCAAAATCAGTGTCAATGACCTCCAAGTGGACATCAGCTTTCTGCTGAGTTCTGAACAATCATTGAAAGAGGAATGCTCACTTATACCCAGGTTAAAAAAGTGAGATGAAATCTCACACATCTTTACCATGAACATAGAACATGGCCAAACACAGTAAGTCAATCTAAGCAGACCAGTCCTCAGGTAACCTACCTAGTTGAAAATTTTAAATAATAATAATAATAGGAAGAGCAAGAAGAAGTGGAAGAAGAAGGAGAATAAAGAGTTTGGAAGTTACATGCTATAAGAACTTTCATTTTACTAAGAAGAAATCTAAGAAAGAGGAAGATCGTATAAATGTCTCAAAGCCACAAAGCCAGTGAGGACCAGTGCTGAGACTTGAGTCCGGATACACTGACTTGATCCTATGCTTTCTCACCTCTTTGTGGAATCTGAGACCTGAGGGGCAAAGAAAAGAGGTTCTTTTAAATATATATTTTCCACACTGACGTTTCTTCTATTTTTATTTCACAAATAATGAATAGCTGCCACCCATGTGCAATTTGGTCTGGTTGGAAGGAGGCAGACATGGCTTTATTAATTCTTCAACAAAATATTTACTCTCTGTTGTGATTTTGAAGAGTACTGGGAAGGAGAAGCAAGGAGATTATGAACGTATGTAAGGAGTTGGCAGACACTCACCCAGGTGAGGGGTAAGGGAAGGATTCTTTGACGAAGTAACCTATGAACTGAGTATTGATGGATGTTGTTGTTATGTGCTGTCAAGTTGCTTGTGACTCATAGCTACCCTATGTGTAGCAGCTCCGAACCTTGCTCCATCCTGTGCCAAACCCATCATCTCTGTCATTAATGGATGAATAGGCATTCATTGCTTTAATTGGGGCTACAGCAATTTTGAAGGATTGCGTGAGTGCTAAGCAAAGAAAAGAGCTGTGTGAAGGTCCTGAGGCCAGCAGGAACATGACCCTATGGATGGTGAGAAGGACTAGAGTAGGTCTGCGAATTATGAGGAATGTAAGGAGTACAGCTCATGCAAGGCCAAGGAGACAAAATTAGAGTCTGAAGAATATTCCTAAGTATAATGGCTTCTTTTCATGCATTAGACATATAAAAAAATACTGTGAGAGGACATTTTTCTCCTTAGAATTTAGGCTGGAAAGTTCCAAATTATGTAAATTAGGGGTCAACACCCTTTCAAAGCAAAGTGCTAAGTGAGCACTCCCTCCCAGCTTCTAAGAGAGATGAGACGAATTTCGTAAGGTGCACGATGCTGCTCTTGGTTGTTCATAATGTCAGCGATTACTTCCCAGGCCACCAGACCCTTACCAGCCCACTCTGCCTCCTCCTCCTCCCATAACTATCACGGGGAGGCAGTGGTGTATAACCTGATTTACCTGCAGGGAACTTCTGGTCTTTTCTTTTCAATGGACTTGCTAAACTACTCAATCAATGTCTAAAACAAAAGGTCCTCAACTAATAAAGTTCTATTTCCAAGACTTCTGCATCAGAAGACAGGATGATGATGCCTGGACTTGTCCCTGAAATCAGTGCATAGGTTTGCTTTCATGGGGTGCCTGGTTAGGGTTTTGTTGTTGTTATGTACCAGTTGGAACCAACTCATAGCTGACCCTCCAGCAGGTTTTCAGAGGCAGTAAAATGGTATAGAATGAGACTGCCCATCTTTCTTTCATGAGAAGCAGATTTTTGCCTTTGAGTTGTCAGCAGAGTTCCTTACCCACTAGCGCCACCAGGTCTCCTCCTGTTGTTGTTTGATGTCATCGAGTAGAGTATGTCTCTGCGACCTATGAACAAAAGATAGGCATTGCTATTTATTTCTCCTTTTTAGAAGTTTTCAGCTCTTGCTGCCCCATGTAGCAGAGTACTAACCTGGCTTCTAGGGTTTTGCTGTCTGTAAAAGCCCGGGGCTTTTCTCTGCTAACACAAGGTGGCAGTGCCTCCCACTAGTAGTTCTAATCCATGGATGGATGCCTCTGCCGAGAAAGATGAACCATTTACATACATCGCCCCCCACCTCCTCCACACACCCCCCTTTACAGACTCTGAAAACAAGCTGGATGATCAGCTGTGAATTGGCTCTGAATTGATGGAAATGAGTTTGAGCGCTTTTTTTTTTTTTGCTTTAAGAAAAATCTTTAAGAAGCAATTCCTGAGGCATTGAGATCCCTCTCCCATTGCTTCTCCAAAGTGAGGGTCTAAGCGGTAGTTCAGCAGAGGGAACAGTTGAATTAACAACCTCCCAGCCCAGGAACCCAGGGAAAACAGGACCAGAGCTCAGAAGGGAGGAAAGGAAGAAGAGAATTTACTTCCTTCTCTCCTGGGTGCAATTTTGAAAGAGCCACATTTTTCTCGAATTAGAGAGCAGAGAGAAAATCCTACCTGGATGGGGAGACAGGGATCTGGAGGATAAGCGTGGCCTCCAAATGGGCCTGGGACCTTGATCTGGGTTTTGGAATAACTGGGGGCCAGAGCACATTCCAGAGCTCAGTTAGTGGGTGCAACAATTCCTCAGTGTCCTTTGCAGCCTAACTCTCTAGAAAATGGATGCATTCAGATGATTGGGTCACACTTTCCCTCTCTCTCTCTCATTCTTGTTATTTGTTCTGTTGTATTTTCATTTGACTCTAGTGCCTTTTGTGCTGTGGACCCACAACAGAAAACAGTGGGATTGTCTAACACAGCCCTGGCATCAGCTCTCCTGCTCTGCTCAATGAAATAGTGGGGCCAGAGGAGAGAGTCATAGGCACGCTTAGATGTCTTGGGAAAATACAGGTCAAGCCAGGGGAGAACCTATTAGTGATCCTCAGTCTTTAGTGTCAGAACAGAAAACCAGGCAGCTGAATAGCTAAGAGCTATGTGGAGACATTCACATCTAAGTTCCTTGTGGGGCTAGGACTGTGTCTGCGTCTCCTTGAATCTCCACAGTCTTTGAAGAGTGCAGTCTTAAATGATGAATGACAACTAAGAACCAGAGAAACAGGCAGGAATGGACAGCTGAGCAGAAAATGTGGGAGAGGACAGACTACTGGGCAACTCAGAGTTGAGCAGAGAGAAAGAGATGAGCGAGGGTATATACTGTTGCTGTGAAGGCCTGGTAGGGAGAGGGGATCTCATTTTGCTGAACTTGTGGAGATAGCTAGGAAGAAGGAACTACCACAATTATGCTGGAAGTTTACAATGGCTATTTTGCGTTCCTCAAATATGCTTTATTTTTTAATGTCTGAAATACTAAAGTTACCACTGTGACCCAGATGGACTTTGTTGGAGAATGTAGCTTTTAGGTGTGCATGCAGAGAGCAGAGATTGTGGTAAGTACACACACACAACACACACACAAAACAGACTGAGAAAAAGGAAAGGTCCTTGGTGAAATACTTGCAGGAGGTGGAATGGGACCCACTTTTCTTTTGAGGAGGATTGATCATGAAAATCGCCTGCTGTTCTGGAGGTTAGTCAGCAAGTTTTGCTTTGCTGGACATGGCGTTTCTGGAACTGGTAGAACATACAGCCACCTTGTGAAATAACCTGTTTCCTTCTCTTAGGAAAAATGTTGCTGCTGTGGGTGCTTTGCAGAAGTAGATTTGAGTTTTATCTGTGAAGGAAAGATCATGAAACCACAGGCATTTCAGCTGAACAACGTCTGTAGTGTATGTGGAGGAGACCAGTTTCTTGATGGTTCTGGTTCAAGACTCAGGTGAAGCCTGGTAAGAGCTGTCATTTCGATCTTCCTGTGATTGCTTCACTTCCCTGTGCTCCATTTTGTCACCTGCCTTTTAGTGTTCTTTTTGTCAGAAGGCTGTACAGAAAATCAAAGTTGTTTCTCCTGTTGCCAAGCCATAAAGTGTGTATTTGGTTTGTGGTGTAAAGCATAATTAGCATTTCCTGTTTACAAGCATAATCCTCCTTTGCTATTACGACTAGCAGCCCAGAGAAATCAAGTGACATTCTCTGCATGTACAAACAGGAGGGACAAAGTGCACTGAGGGACATGGAATATGGAGGATGTGCCTGAGGCAGGAACAGCTTTAGGTTTAACAGGGTTTCTTGCTAGACGTGTCTTTTCTTGTGTTGCTTTAAAATGAGTTGTTGCACAGGACAGAGTCTTTGCCTAAGAGGAATGCAGCTGAGCTGGCTTCTAACCAAGTCTCTGCTCTGTAACTGGGTTGCTAGCTTTGTAGTGATTTGTCAGGTGTAGGTTCTGTTTTCATTACTGTGCCCTTTGCACAGCTGAAAGGATTTTTTTAAATAAATGGGAAAGTTTATCCACTAGGTGGCGCTAAATCCTTTGTTCTTCGATGGATGCTCTTCCCTAAATCCACCGTATCTGGATTGGTGCTGGGCAACTCAGCAAAGACAGTACACACGTCCTTCGCTCCAGCTACGTATTTTTATTGAAACATGTACGAACAGTAGGCATATTTTCATACTACGGATGAGAGCTATTATGCGTTAGAATGTCCTGTGAAATGCAGGAGATGGCTGAGTAGAATTAGACTGCTCCACTTTGAATTGAATTCTATGACTTCCTAGCTGTTCAGGAAATGAGAAGTTATTGAAACCATAAGCTATTTATTCTTTTTCAGCTTCTTTATTTGTTAAATAGCTACGTGTTAGGGTTGTTTTGTGGAATGAGTGAAATAATCTGTGCATGTGGCCAATAACCTGGCACACAGGAAGCTCTGAATAGGTGTTAATTTTTGCTATTATTAATTTTTTTAAATTTTCTGTTTTACTCAATATAAACTGACAGATTACTTCCATTATTCATCTGAAAATGTGAAAATTCAATAAGATTTAGAAATCCAATCAGGCCACTTAACACTCTTTTGCCCTGTTTAGATCCATGCCTTCTCCCAACCCTCCTGTAGTGCTTGTGTGCCACTGGGTCTATTTCCCATTCACAGAAAATTACATACGGCAGAGAATTGCCTCTTGGGATTTAAGAGCTGATTCTTTAGGGAGGAAGCTCTCCTGGCATAGTCCTTAGAGAACTGCAAAGACCATGCCTCTCAGGTAGTACAAATCCAATAGAGGTTCCAAAGGAGAAAGACAATCTCCTCTTATGAGATTTATAGCCAGCCAGGTAAGTGAGCACCCAGGAACTACAAGCTGTGGCTATAAACCAAGCTTTGATGTGCTTGTTCAAACTTCTCTGCCTTTTCTGGACGTGCCACTATATCTAAAACATCCTCCTTCAGAGACAGGTTTCCTTGGGAAAGCACTATGAGATTCCTTGAATCACAGTGAAAGGCCTCTCTTTACCCTTTTCATTCACCTAACCCACCCCTCTATTCTGCTCGAACTCCTACTTGAAATACACTCCAGGCTTCCAAGCTAATTTCTGGCAGCAGTTAGGAAAGAAATAGCGGGTGATTCTTCTGCATTATAAAAATACCTTTAATACCATGAATAGCACATAGCATTTGAAACCATTTGCTGAACGAACATTTTTCTATAGAAGGCACTTATAATTTAATGAAAGGAAAGCTCTTTCATTGCTGTGGAGTCTGAACCTCCTCTGAGCTGACCCTCCAAGGCTAAAATCACATGGTGAAAAAATGGCATATCTTTGCTCTGCTTATATAGCTGCTAGAAGACTTGAACCACCCAAGAGGATCCTTCTCTGGGTTAGGGCAAATGAGATACCACCAGGCCGAAAATTTGCCTTGCTGCTGTGTGACCCTGGCAAAGTCACTTTGTCTCTATGTGTCTCAATTTTCTTTTCTACTAAAGAAGAATAATATTAAAGAGGTAGCAATTACCAGATTATATAGAAAATATTTTATAAACCAAATGTAACATGTTAGTGATTGTGATGATTTACAAACACATATTAAGTGGTACCTCTTAGATTCTTTTGACATTCAATCTTATGGCATCGTCTCTTCTTGGCCACTTTAAGCCTGCAAACACAACAGATATATGTGGCTCAGCCTAAAAAAAAAGGTGTTTTTAAACTAGGCATGTGCATAATAAAACTATTTTTCACAATATGCTTTTAATTCTGAAGCAAGAACTGCTTCTCTGCCCCTCTTTTTCTCTCCCAGCTCCCCAATACAAATGTTGAGGGAATATTTTAAAAATAAATCTAATGCTGGCACAGTAAAAAGTCAATTGTATTCCTAGTCCAAGAAGATCCTTCATCACTGTTTTCTCATTGAAAGAAAGATTCTCCTTTGTTTGGAAGCAAGTGCCAAATGTCCCCTGCTGCGCTAGTTGGCTGGCTGTGTGGAGTGCTGTGATGTTGAAAGTCCGGTGTGTACAATTGTCTTTCCTCACTCTTCCACTTCCCATTCCAGTGCCGGAAACTGCCTCCCTCCACTCTCTCCAATTCAAAGGGTGCAATAAACATTTGTTTTAATCTACCATAAAATTATATGTACCCCTTTCCTGTCTCTTTCTTAATAATTGCAATTAATTTGAGTAGAGGTGAATGAGATCATTAACTTTGTAAACTCACAGCGTGGCTCTGACATTATTTTTTCTGTGACACAATGATTTAAGGAGCATTGTGAAAATTTAAAGCTGTTGGTGCTAGAATTGTGGGTGCTTCAAAAGCCAGGAAGACGCTTTTGAGAGACAATGGCTTTACAATCCATGGTCATTCAATAAATAATTATTGTCTCACCCACATTCTAGGAGGCTCTGGTCACTACTGTTTGTTGAAATATATTTATGAAATAAATTTTACAGCTTATTGCAAATTGGATTTAGAAGAGGTCATGGTACTAGGGATATTATAGCTAATGTTAAATGGATCTTGGCAGAAAGCAAAGGACACCAGAAGAATGTCTATCTGTGCTTCATTGACTATGCAAAGGCTTTTGACTGTGTGGATCACAAGAAGCTGTGGCTGACTCTGAGAAGAATGGAAATCCCAGATTTGATTGTACTTATGATGCGAATCTTATACTTGGCCCAGAACAGAGCAGGGAGACACTGGATGGTTCAAAATCAAGAAGGGGGTCCGTCAGGGATGTATTCTGTCTCCATAACTTTTCAATCTGTATGCAGAACAGATCATCGGAGACGCTGGGCTGTATGAGGAGGCATGTGGCATCAGGATTGGTAGAAGAGTCATCAACAACCTGCATTATGCAGATGACACAACCCTGCTTGCTGAAACTAGGAGGACCTGAAGCGCTTGCTACAGAAGGTCAAGGATTGCAGCCTACAATATGGATTGAAGCTCAACATCAAACAAAGATTCTTACCACTGGGCCAATTGGCAGCATCAGTATGGATGGTGAAGAGATTGAGATAGTTAACAGTTTTAGTTTACTTGGGTCTACAGTCAACACTCTTGGTAACAGCAGCCAGGAAATCAAGAGACAAATTGCATTGGGAAAGTCTGCTATGAGGGACCTCTCAAGAGTACTGAAGAGCAACAGCGTCAGACTGGAGACTAAGGTGCACCTAATCCGGACTATAGTCTTTGCAATTTGTGCTATACATCAGAGAGTTGGAGAGTGAATAGGGATGATAGAAAGAGAATTTATGCCTTTGAGCTGTGGTGCTGGAGAAGAGTGTTGAATATATCATGAACTGCTAGGAGAACAAACAGGTTTGTCCTGGAGAAGGTGAAGCTGGAATGCTCCTTGGAGTCAAGGATTCTGAAGCTTCGTCTGACATACTTTGGGCACGTTGCAAGGAGGGACTGGTCCTTGGAGAGGGACATCATGTTTGGGAGAGTGGAGGAGCAGTGCAGGAGAGGAAGACCTTTGATGAGATGGATCAATTCTGTGAGTGGAGTGGTGGGAATGAGTGTGTTTGAGATGGCTAGGTTGGCACAGAATAGAATGGAGTTTAGAGCTCTTGTACATAGGGTCGCTATGAGTGGCAAGCAACTCAATGGCACACAACAACAACAACTGCAAGTCTTGTTTGTGGAGAGGTAGGGGGAAAAAAATAAAATGGCCCAGGTTGTCAAAGGCGAACCCCACCCACAGTTATTGTGTCGATTCAGACCTAGCACCCTTCTGTTAGGTTTCTGACACTATAAATCTTTACTGGAGGAGACACCCATCATTTTCCCAAAGAGAAACTAGTGGATTTGAACTGCCTGCCTTTCACATAACAGTTCAATAGTCATTGTTGTTGTATCATCCAGTCGATTGTGACTCACAGTGATCCTATAAACAATAGATTTGAACGTTGCCCTATCCTGTGCCAACCTCATTACTTGTCCATACTTAAGTCCATTGCCACCTTTTTTATCTCATTAAAGGCCTTCCTCTCTCAATATGATGCCTTTTTCCAAGAACTGGTCACCCCATGGCAACATTCCCCATGTATATGAAGCTAAGTTTCATCACTTTGTCTTCAAGGAGCATTCTGGTTTCACAGTCTCTGGGGCAGATTTGTTTGTCCTTTTTGTCAGTTCATTTTGTTGTGATCCACAAGTCAAATGCCTTTGCCAACTCACTTAACACAGATAGATATTCCTCTGGTACTCTCTGTTTTCAGCTAAGACCCATCATCATTCCTAGTGTGATGGCTTCTTCTAATCACAGCCTGCACGTCTTGTAGTACTCTGCTGATGGATAATCTTCAGCAGAATTTTGCTTGCTTGTGATATTAGTCATATTGTTAGATAATTTCAACACTTTGTTGGGTCATATTTTGTTGGGATAGAAATAAATGTAGATCTCTTCCAGTCCATTGGCCAATTAGTAGTCCTCCAGATTTTTTGGCACAACATGATGATCAAGTCCAGGGCAGCATCTGTTTGTTGAAATATGTCAATTGGTATTCCATCAATTCCTAGGCCCTTGTTTTTTATGGCCTCTCAGTCATATATTGTTTCATAAAATTCTTCTCTGTCAGCCAATTATTTTTGGTACCATAACTCTGTGTCTGTGACACTGATGAGCCAAACGCGGTAATGGTTATGCATGGTGGACAGTGTTTGCTGGAGCTTCATGACTAAAACAAGCCTGGAAGCTGGAGCTGCATCCACTTCTGAAATGGCTTGTCTCCAGAAACTCTATAATATGAACCGTGCTCAGGCCTTTCATTCATAGGGTCGCTATGAGTTGTCTATGAATCGATGGCACCTAACAACAACAACAACTCTGTGTACTCTTTCCATACTCTTTTAATGCTTCCTGGATCATTCAATATTCTGCACATAACATCCTTAAGTATTGCAACTGAAGGCTTGAATTTGTTCTTTAGTTCCTTCAGCTTAAGAAATGCTGAGTGAATTTGTCCCTTTTGATTTTCTGACTCCAGCTCTTTGCACATTTCATTATAATATTTTGCTTTGTCTTTCCTTGCTGCCCTTTGAAATCTTCTAGTTAGCTAGTGCAATACTCAGAGTCTCTTCTGACATCCATCTGTCTTGTTTTTCTCCTCTCTCTTTGTAATGACTTTTTGACTTTTTCATGGATGATATTCCTGTTATTCACCCATAGCTCATTTGGTCTTTGTTCAGTAGTGTTTAAGGTCTCAAACTTATTCCTGAGTTGGTTTATAAATTCAGGCAGGATAGACTCAAGGTCAAGTTTTTGTTCCTGTAGATTCCCTTTAACTTTCTTGCTTTACTTTGAACTTGCATATGTGTAGTTCATGGTCTGGTCCACAACTAGGCACCTGGCCAAGTTTTCAGAGTTGGTATTGAGTTTCTTTATGTCAGTTCAGAGTATTTTTAACATTTTTTTTGTAATACTACATATCAAAGACATTGATTCTTCCATCTTTCTTATTCATTGTTCATATTTCAGATGCATATGAAGCAATTCAAAATACTATGACCTGGATCAGGTGCACCTTAGTCTTTAATATCTTTACTCTTTAATATTTTGTTGTTGTTGTTAAGTGCTGTCAAGTTGACTACAAGTCATAGAAGCCCTATGAACAAGAGATATGAACCATGTAGTATCCTATGCCTTCATCAAGATCTCCACCATGTTCAAGTTTGTTGTTGCAGCCATTGTGTCAATGGAAGGGCACAGAGAAAATAAAGAAACCTATCTAGCTTTATTTTTGCCTCATTCTGACCATGTGGAGGTAGTAATTGCTGAAGGGTGAACTATTTATACAAACTCTCTGTATTTTAGAAAAAATATTTATTATCCTGATCTAGACAAAATGGGGTAGTTTGTTGTGGGTTTTCTTGTGACAATGAAGAGGGATCTTTGGGGATCTAGTCTACAGGAAGTTGTGTGCTAATCCAAAGGTCACATTTCTCTGGCATTTGGAAATCTCCAGTGGCTGCTCAGAAGAAAGGTAGTTACTCCCCTCTCGTGTTATTTACAGCTTCAGAAACTCAGTGGAACCATCTGTGTGAATCAATTCTGACTCCCAGGCAATAAGTGAATGAAAAGTGCCAATGGCTAATCTGAAGTGATTGGGATGTGTCTTTCATTCTCATTAGCTGTATTAGTATGGATAAATGACTTAGGTCTTGGTGTCTAAGTCTCCTCATTTTTTGCTACAGTTTCCATCAAGCCTGTCCCAAGCCATGGTGACTCCATGTGTGCAAAGTGGAACCACTCCTTAGGGGTTCATTCAGAAGCAGATTATCGGACCTGTCTCATGGGTGCTTCTGTGTGGATATGAACTGCTTACCTTTTGACTCATAGTTGAAATTTCCCAGTACTGTATAGCTGCTTATACCATCCAATGACTCTTCCTCTAAAACAGATGATAATGAATTTATAGGGTTGTTCAGAGGATAAATTGAGTCCATGTAACTAACATGCTGAGAGTGGAGACTGGCAAATTAGAACTCATACGCTAACTCAAAACACAGCCGTCTGGTTGGAACTGACTCATAGCTGACCCTCCGTTTGGTTTCTTAACCTATAAATCTCATGGAAGGAGATTGCTCATCTTTTTCCCACCGAGTGGCTGGTAGATTCTATGTACCAAAGTGGCATGACCTCAGGTTTAGCAGTGTGACTCCCTATGGACTATGCCGGTAGAGCTTTCCAGCAAATTTATAAGAATTATATAGGTACTAGCTAGTCTTAGTTTAAAATAATGTTAAATTATAAAAATATGAACATAATAAATAGCTGTTCTTTTTTTCTCTCTGGAGTAGTATAGCTTTGATTTCTATGTTGTATATTTTCCCACTTGAAAAAAAAATCCAAATGGTTTTAAATGGTTTTGAGCTCATAGTTTCTATACTCTTAAAAAACAAACAAACCACTGAGTACTGCAATCCAGTGGGTTTATTGTCAGTAAATTCTTTTCCCCCTTTCCCCTTGATATGTAGGTTAAAACATCTCTTTTCTTAATTCCAGTCTATTTTTTTCTCATTAACATGTTTTTACTATGCAGGTAAGTCTTCTTGTTTACCTCTTTCTGATATTTACCAAAGGACAAGAGAGAATTCGTGACTGGAGAACAGCTTCTGGAGAGATTCCCGGAAGTCTTTTGCAGACATGACCATTCTGCCCTTACACAGGCAGCCAGAAGGAGCCCCAGTGACCTGGGCCATCTCTGGGAGTCTCCTAAGGAAGAAGCAGAGATGAAGCTGAATGCGTCCATTTGTGAATGTGGACTAATTGATTCTGAGTTTTTCCTCTTAAAATTTCCTTAAAGGCTTGAAATTATGTGGTTAACTCATGAAGAACCACATTTTCGTTTTGACGTATATATGATAGTGTTTGCTGGGTAGTCTATAAGGAGTTGTGTTGCTAATACAAAGGCCATGCTTCTCTGTAGTTCAAACCCACCAGTTGCTCCTTGAGAAAAAGATAAGCAATCTCGTCTTAGGTGACTTACAGCCTCAAAAACCCAGCTGAGGGTCAGGTCTGAGTCAGTTAAAACCTAGTGACATTGAGTTGAATTTGAATTGTGGGAGAATTCAACACAGTCCAGAATTAAGAGAATTATAGAGCCAACATAGAAGCTACCTTCATTTTGAGGGAAATATATTTCATACATATATATTATATGGGAAAGTCTGCTGTTAGGGACCTCTCCAAAGTACTGAAGAGCAATGGTGTCTCTCTGGAGACTAAGGTGTGTCTGATACAGGCTATATGGTCTTCCCAATCACTTGTTATGCATTAGAGAGTTGGACAATGATCAGGGAGGATAGAAGGAGAATTGATGCCTTTGAGCTGTGGTGCTGGAGAAGAGTATTGAGAATACCATGGACTGCTAGGAAAACAAACAGATTTGTCCTGCAAAGGTTTAAACCGGGTGGCTCCTTGGAGGCAAGGATTCTGAGGCTCCATCTAACATACTTTGGACATGTTGTGAGGAGGGACCAGTCCCTGGAGAGGGACATCATGCTTGGGAGGGTGGAGGGACAGCGCAGGAGAGGAAGGCCCTCTATGAGGTGGATTGATTCAGTGACTGGGATAATTGGGATGGGAGTGTCAGAGACAGTGTGATTGGCACAGGACAGAGTGGAGTTTAGGGCTGTTGTACATAGGGTCGCTATGAGTCGCAAGCGACTCGACGGCACATAACAACAACAACAACAACAACATATTATTATTATTTCACTGTTCTTTGGAGAGGGGAATTCTTAAAAATGTTTATGTGTCTTACTTAGTTGTATACTATGATTCAGCTTTGAGTCTATAAAATACCAAATTTTTATACCATGATGGATGGAGAAGAAGAGATTGAGGATGTTAACAGTTACAGCTTGTTTGGCTCCACAATCTTGGCACCAGCAGTAAGGAAATCAAAAGATGAACTGCATTAGGTAATTCTACTGTTAGAGACTTTTCCAGAGTACTGAGAAGAAACGGTGTCAGTCTAGAGTCTGAGGTGCGCCTGATCCAGTCCATAGTCTTTGCAATTACCTGCTATGCATCAGAGAGCTGGACAATGACTAAGGGCAACGGAAGAAGAATTGATGCCTTTGAGTTTTGGTGCTGGAGAAGAGTTTTGAACATACCATGGACTGCCAAGAAAATAAATCAGTCTGTCTTGGAGAGTGTAACCAAGTTTCTCCTTGGAGGCTAGGATTTTGATGCTTCATCTCACATGCTTTGCACACATTGCCAGTAGGAACCAGTCCTTGGAGACGGACATCATGCTCAGAAAGTGGAGGGACAGTGCAAGAGAGGAAGACCCCAGATGTGATGGATTGATACAGTGACTAGGGCAATGGATGTAGAAGTGTTGAAGTCAGTGAGACTGGCTCAGGATAGAGCAGGCTTCAGAACTATTGTACGTAGGATTGCCATGGATTGCAGGCAACTTGACGGCACATAACAACAGTAGCAAAATGTTAAATAACAGCATTGAGTTTTAGGAGATAAATTACTTTTTGTGGTGATTAGTTTTTTATATAATATTGTCATGCATTATATTGTTTTATTTATTTGAAGTATTTACTTAAAGGTGTCATGCTCACAGTCTAGTTAATTTTTAGCATCTGTTAGAAGTTAGGGTGTTTCACGACTTTTCTTAAAAATAAACACTATTATCTAATCTTTGCAGCCCTCAATAGAAAAATAGTTTTGCTTTTATCCTCTTAAAAAAATGAAATAATGAAACTGATAATAAAGGATTTTTTTTTCAGAAATCCAAGTTTGGAGAGATTATTTGAGTTGAGCAAATTGATGCACAAAATATATACATATTTACTTATCAAAATAAAAAAAATTTGAATACAAATAAAAAGTAATTTATTGACAGTCCACAGTGTTCTAGCTGCACACTAAGGCTTTATGCTAGCTTAAGTACCCATCTGGGTAGATCCTAAAAATTTGACACCAGTTTTTTTAAGTTAAGACTTTTAGAAAGTACAAATCCTCATTTTTTGTTCGTAGTACTAGTTAAGGCTATTTTTCAGTCCAGTAAGACTGTAGAGGTAGGTGAGTATAAGGAGTTCACAAAAGAAATATCAAGCACACATGCAGGGGTAAGATGGCCCGGATTCAAAACAGTGGAACCTCTAGAATATTATTATTACAGGAGATTTTTGAAAGTGAACTGCCGTCCAGATGGAAGAGAACTTGGTGAATTCAGAACCACTACTGTCACCATGGATTCAATCAGTACTGCAGATAGTTCTGCTTTAGGGAAGTTAGGAATTCTACAGTAATTGGTGGAATTAAAGAGGAATTTACACCACCAACAACCGATGGCCCTCATAATGAATATGCAGTTCCTAAAGTGGCAAGAAGTGCGCTGCCATCCTAAAGGACCAAGGTTCAAGGCTGCCAGATGCTTCCCTGGAGGATGGGCATTTCCTCCAGTGCGATTAACTACCTCTGAAAACTGGCTGGAGGATCAGCAATGGGTTGGTTCTGACTTGATGGTACTTGACAACAGTGGTGTGGTTCTACCACCCCTGTCTTCATCGAGATGTCAGTCTGGACCTCCTAGAGAAGACGCTTAAAGTAGCCAGCCAATTCATTCCAGGTATCATTGAAAAGTTACAGATAATTCAAAAAGAGGACTCATGTGCTCCTCCAAATGCTTGTTTGTGTTCTCTACTATGTTCTCATTTGCCTCGATTATGATGGAAACATTTTTGAATGCCTGTACCACTGCTTTAAAAGAAAATAAATACAGTTGCCTGAAGTTACTATAAATGAAGAAATTGCTTTAGAAAAGAAGGAAAGTCATTTGAATAATAGAAATTACCAAATTGCAACTTCCTTTGCCATATTTAATGACACTTTACTGATAGTTGTCTCTCCTGGACAAGAGGAATATCTGACAACTGAAATCTTAACAATTAATGGTTGAGAGAGGCAAACTGTGCTATCCTCACAAACCAGACAGAAGTAGGCTGGCCGGCACTAAACTTCAGGACTGTATAAGTCGAGCAGTTACAAGACACAAAGAAGGGGGGAAAACGGTTGCCTGATGTAATTCAGAGCATGAAACCCCACATTTTCAATGCTGATTTGTAAAAAAATTGTATTTGTTAGCACTCTGTACAAATCTTTCATATGAAATAAATATAAAAGTAACTTTTTTCCTAAAAAAATATTATAGTGGTCCAGCCAACACCTCTAAACCTAGTGTCACCCTGAACTGCTCCCACCCTGAAGCCTTTTGATCCTCCAGACTCTAAGAGAGACAGTCAGAAAGTACACCAGGTGATAGGATTAAGCATGATACAGTGTGATGGTGATGGAGTGGTGAGGTACTGAAGGCCCCAGGAAGGAGGGCTAGTGACATTTCTTGGGAGTGTCTTTCCCTGTGACATGGTGCTGGTAGACCAATAGATTCCATGTTGTTTCTCTTCTGCGATCCATATGTGGCCTGGGAATTTGAAAAGCTAGTGAACAGATAGCCTTTCTATTGTTCTGTCCTTCATTAAAACAATCCAAGGACCGCAGGTCAGAGATTGGGCAATGTTTTGCTAGATCAACTGACTTGCCCTAGCTAATAGAAGGCATAGGGTGTTCTGATAGATTGAAAGCAAGGAGAAAATTGTTCAGTTTTGCCTAAATGGTTCCAAGATTTTGTGATTTGAAAAAGGAGATTAGGGCATCAGAAACAGACAAACAGATGTTGAAAAGGATATGCTTTGTTCACTTAACTGCCTTTAAAAATATTTTTGTTTCTTTCCGTCAAGATTTACAAATCATATTGTTGCTTTCATACAATCACTCAGGCACTTTGTTTTATAACATTCATTATCATCAATTAATGTAATTAATGAATTACAATGCATAATCAACCTCTCCTTTAATTGCCTGTTATAAAAATACTGAATATCTTCTAACAATCTTAACACTAAGGGGAAAATAGTAGTCACAGGATTATTCTTGTGTAAGGAAAAGTTGGAAGTTCAAATAGTTTCATCGTGTTGCTCAGTGTCACTACCAATAGAATGGACAAGAACAAAGTGGAAACTGTCCATCCTTTTAAAGGATATAGTTTAGTGAACAGAATAAATTCATCCCTGAATTTTCTCTGTTACTGAAATAGGCTTAATTGCCAAATATATATACATACGTATATATTTTGGGAACTTTCCGACATTAGGACAAATGCTGAGCATTTCTAATTTCTATTGTGAAGCACTAATGTTGTACATTAGCGTTTAGCCTAGGGAAATTCTTACTTTGGGTGCCAAATTAAACTAATTTACACTTACTAACTAAGTAAACATTTTCTTAGCATGGCACAATGCTCACATTTGTACCATAATATTATATGTTATGCTTTTCCTACTATTTTATGAAATTGTGTGATGGGTGAAAAATTTTAAGCTTTGAACCATATTTCACTGGAGCCTCCTGGAGGACTGTGATTCAAGGACACCAAAGATACTAATGTGAACTGTCAGATGATGTTATAAACTGTCTCAATGGCTGCCATAACCTGCTGAGCAGAATGTCATTACTATGAGGCGGATCCTGAAACATGGTGGAATAGGAACAATTTTTCTCAGGCATTCTCCTATGGTTTTTGTTGCTAATCCTTCAATTCCACCAGTGCTTAGTGCAATGCTCTTTAAACATAAATGATGCCACAGAAAAATTAAGCAAGTTAATTATAATATAGAGAGACGTCCAACATAAGCTGATTTGAGAAAGCCACCTAAAATCTCTTATTTATTTGATCTATTAGCACTAAGTTGGGAACCAGAAAGAATTTGAGAAATCTACCTAAAATCTCTATTTATTGAATCTATTTGCATCACGTTTGGAACCAGGAAAGAGGGTCAGTGGTTGGAAAACATGGACTTGGTGACAGACATGAGACTGGGGGTAGAGTAATAGAATTCTGAACAATCAATGATTTATTCATTACAAATACTTTTTATAAGACACATAAACACAGGCTCTACACATAGATATCACCTGATGATATGCTCGGCAATCAGACCGATTATGTCTATGGGAGGAATTGTTGGAGAAATTCAATATCAGCAGTGAAAACTAGTCAAGGTGGTGACTATAGAACAGAGAATCAACTACTCATATTCAAGTTCAAATTAAAGCTAAAAAATGCCAAATCAAGTTCACAAGAAACAAAATATCATTTTAAGTCTATTCCACCTAAACTTAAAAAACAATTCAGAAGAGGTTTGAGACCCTGAACACTAATAAATGAATACCAGGTGAGCTGTGGAGGATATCAAGAATATTTTGCATTAAGAATGCAAAAGGGCATTACAAAGATGGAAGAAGAAGAAAAGACCAAAATAGAAGTCAGAAGAGACCTTGACTATTGTAACAGAATGCCGAGAAGCCAAAGCAAAAGGAAGAAATCAAGAAGTTAAGGAACTGAATAGAATATTTCAAAGGGCAGCTCGGGAAGACAAAGCAAAGTATTATAATAAAATGTACAAGGAGCTGTGGTCAGAATCAAAAGGTATGAACTTGCTCTGCATTTCAATCTGAAGAAACTAAAGGACAAATCCAAGCCTCAAGTTACAAGACTTAAAGATGCTATGGACAGAATATTGAGTGATTCAGTAAGCATTAGAAGAAGATGGAAGGAATGCAGAGTCATTATTATCAAAAAGAGTTGGCTGACACAGAAAAGTTTCAAAAAACAACATATGATCAATAAATAATGGTGATGAAGGAGGACGTGTAGACTGCACTAAAGGATCTGGCAAAAATATAAGGCCCCAGGAATTGATGGAATATCAATTGACATGTTTCAACGAACAGATGCTGCCATGGATATGCTCACTAGGATGTGCCAAGAACAACTGACTGGAAGAGATCCATCTTTATTCCCATTCCAAATATAGGTGACCTGACAGAGTGTGAAAATTATCAAACAATATAACGCATAAGCAAGGTCCTACTGAGGATTACCCCAAAACAATGGAACAGTATATTTACAGAGAACTACTAGAAATACAAACTGAGTTTAGAAGAGGCCATGGGATTAGAGACATTATTGCCAATGCCAGATGGACCTAGGCAGAAAGCAAAGAGTACCAGAGGAATGTCTATCTGTATTTCATTGACTATGCAAAGGCATTTGTGTGGATCACAGCAACTTGTGGTTAACCTTGAGGAGGATGGGAATCCCAGAACACTAGATTATTCTCATGCAAAACCTATACTTGGACCAGGCAGGCGGCAGTCATCAGAAGAGAACAAGGAAACATTACATGGTTCAAAATCAGTATGTGTCCTGTCTCCATACCTTTTCAATATATATGCAGAACAGATGATTTGGGAGGCTGGACTTTATGAGGAGGATTGAAGGAAGACTCATGAGCTCATCAATATCCTATGTTATGCAGAAAGAGAGGAGCGAACTGGGGCGGGGGAAAGGATGGGCGGGGAGAGAAGTGCAGCAATGAATGAATGGAAGTCCAAAATTTCTGTAAATACTCATTAAAATTATTTAAAAAAAGAATTAATAAAAAAAACACAAACCAAAAACAGAGGAAAATATGAAGCACTTGCTGCAGAAGTTTAAGGACTGTAATTTTCAATATGGATTGAAGCTCAACATCAAGAAGACAAAGATTCTCACCACTGGGCCAATTGACAGCACCATGATGGATGGAGAACAGATTTGGGTTGTTAACAATTACTGCTTGCTTGGCTCCACAATCAATACTTTTGGTACCATCAGTCAGGAAATCAAAAGACAAATTTGTTTGGGAAAAATCTGCTGTCAGAGTCCTCTCTAGAGTACTGAAAAGCGAGGATGTCAGTCTAGAGTGTAATGTGTTCCTAATCCAGGCCATGGTCTTAACAATTACTTGCTGTACATCAGAGAGCTGCACAGTAAGGATGACAGAAGAAGAATTGATGTGTTAGAGTTGTGATGCTGGAGAGGAGTCTTGAACATATCATGGACAGCCAAGAAAAGAAATAGGTTTATTTTGGAGAATGTGAAACCCAGTTTCTCCTTGAACGCTAGAATTTTGAAGCTCTGTCTCACATACTTTGGGCACATGGCAAGGAGGGACCAATGCTTGGAGAATGACATCATTCTTGGAAGGGTGAAGGGATAGCACAAGAGGGAAGATCCTGGAGGAGATGGATTGACACAGAAACATGAGTAATAGGGGTAGGTGTGTTGGAATTAGTAAGACTGCTTCAGGACAGGACAGGTTTCAGAGGTTTCTGTATATAGGGTAGTTACGGGTCAGAGGCAACTTGATGAGACATAACAACAGTTGTATATTTATAAAGAAAAACAATAGGTTTTGATCACATATGTCATTGAGCTGATTTTATAATCTGCATTTTTTATTAACTTCTTTCCTTACTTTCCTACTTATAAAACATCAAGTTAGAGCAGAGGCATGAGGATGTGCAAGGGGCAGGAGGAATTCATCATGAGGTTGTACAGTTTGATGGTGAGGTGAGGGAAATTGAAAGAATTTGTTATTGAAAACAATATATTCAAATTTGTAAATAAACTAGTAGAAAAATGTAAAAAAAAAGCCAAAACAAAACCCAAACAACAAAAATTGACATGTAACATTTCCTTTGCTTTCATTGAATTTAAGTTCATATTTTTGCAGAATTGTAAAAAAACAAAACAAAAAACCCTCAAACCAACAACAAAACAACAAAAGCCATCAAGTTAGAAGTAATTGTTAAAATTCATGTCTATTTTTCAAATGGATAAGACATTCACCTAGAGATTAATCTATCAGTTACTAAAATACAGAACAGTTCTAAAAAACATTATAAGGATCCATTGAAGAAGTATATCTTCTAAGAATATTGAAAATTATGTATGGAACATTTCTGTTTTGCCTAATTAGAAATTTTCTTGTTCTCTTTGGTTTTGGGTGGTTAAAAGCGTCACATTTTATGCCTCGCTTCCTGGTCTTCTGGTCCTCTGTCATTCTTACGACGAAGATAGTGGGGAAAGTCTCACCTATCTCAGTTATTTGAGCTTTTGTCCTGTTTTTCAGGCAAGATTTAAAATTTTTAATTATCCACTTAGTAAAACCCAGATGTCCCATTTCAAAGATCTATTCCCACGAGGGAATTTTCATTTCTAAGCAATTGTTGGATAAAATCCTAGAGTTTTACTGCATCCCATTTTAGGTACTTACCATTGCTCCTTTTATCCCTTTCCCAGAGTAAATAGAACTGTAAACGTATAATTCTCAAATCCTATTTTAGATAGAATTAGACTTTCCCACAATTCACTACATTGACACTTTGTATCTAAACCTAACTGGTTCTTTTCAAACTATTTCTTGGCATGCATGTGGATCATAAGCCTTCTTGGGATGCTTAAGAGGATAAGTGACTTTCAATTTGAAAATTCATTACAAAGAGTTCCATTTCTTATCGTTTAAGGAATACCCTGGTCAATGTCTGACAACATTTACCTGACAGTGATTTTGATTAAGGGATTCATCACTGAGTTGGCAAAGGGCCAGAGTGAGATGGCTTTTGGACTGACTTCCTGTGGCCATGTGTATTGGCAGGAAAGCACGGGTCTTGTGTGACCTTACTTACACGAGATATTTCTACAGCTGTGCTATCGACAAGTCTCAACTTCAACTGCTTATCTCCAGTGACCAAACTAGCTGGTCTAATTACCTAGTGAAGGTGCTCTATATCAAACAACCATTTTGCAATGTCAGGAGAAGCTATTTGGAAACTGAATCTGAATATGGACAAGCAAGTAAAATAACAATGTAGGAAAATTTTACAATCACATTAGTATTTAAGTTAAATGCAGATGATTGAAATGTTATTTCAGGGTGGCTTTTATGCTTAAAGATAATATACTATACTTGGTAAGGGCATTGTCAAGATAGGTTGTCAGTTGTGACTTTTGAGTAAAAAGTGACTTTATATTTGCATTTTACATTCTTCCAAGTGCTTGTGAAGGTGTTGCGAATCAGGGTAACTCTATTTCTTACACCTAGAAGGTGCACAGAGAGGGAAGACCTCATGATGGCTAGCAGAAGTACAGACTTGTGTACTTTCCTACAGACATCAACTACAGTGAATTGTGTGTGTCGTTCTGGAACTAAAAACATGCAGAAGGGTAGAGTGGTTAGGCACAGGATGCAATTCAGGGTTTGCCTTCCACTCCTACCCATATCCCTTTCTGACCTCATAGTCTATCCCTCCACCTCACTCAGCTCCTTGAGTCTTCTTGCTGCTATCTGAACATGCCAACATGCTTTAGCCTCAGGACCTTAAACAACATGCCTCTGGAAACTCTATGAACTTCGATACATGATAATAGTTATTGAAATGCTTCAGGCCTTTTGTTCATAAGGTTGCTATGAGTTGTGCTCGACTTGATGACAATCAACAACAACAACAACATTATTCTAGTACACAGGATGCTGTGTTGCTAACCCCAAGGCTGTGCATCCCTACTGGTTTGAAATTACTAGCTGTGCTTCCAGAGAAAGATGACCAGTCTTCCCCCATTGCAATTTATAACTCCAGACACTCAGAGGAAAGTCACTATCAGTTGGAAACAGCTCAATAGCAGTGAGGTTTTTCAGTCCTATTTAAGATTGCAACTTGCCCCACATTTCTTAACTGTTCTTTATTTTTCATTATTTTCCACCTAGCATATACGCAGGGAGCACTGGCAGCCTAGTGGTAAGGAGCTGTCTTGTCAAACCAAGGGCTGGCAGTTCAAGTCCACCGGCTACTCTGAGTGAGAAAGATGGGAAAGCTCCTCTCTTGCAATTTACAGGTGGTGAAAATCCTCTGGAGGTAAAGGAGTCAGTTCTGACTTGATGTAATAAGTTACACTGAGCTGTTGATCACCTGAGTAATTTATAGTTTATTTCCAGGACTTCACTGTTCCTACTCACTGTGCCCTTCATGGCTTCTTCCCCAAAGTCCTTTCTTCTCAAAATCCCATAATACAGTGGGTTTGGTCTGTTCCTTTTCCTCTTGCCTATGAGTACGTTGATTAAAATTGATTGGCTGCTGAAGGTTTGAACCTTTCAGCCACTCCATGGAAGAGATATGTGGCTGTCAGTTCTTGTCATATTTATAGACTTGGAAAGCCTAGGCAGAATTCTACCCTGCCCTATAGTGTTGCTGTGGGTGGAAATAGGTTCTCTAATGGTGTAACCCTCGTACCTAGACTATTTCTTGTGCATACTAGGTGCTTCGTACTTTTTTGTAAATAACTCTGTGATATAAAAGCTCTTCAATGTCATAATAAAGATAGCTCAGAGTCCCAGCACAATAAAGGACAATAAAATCTCTTGACCATTTGTAGCACTATATTTAAAATAGCCAGACAATTTGATTGTATAGTTCATTTCAGTGCTGAGACATGTAACATATTCCATGTGTAGCTGTAGGAATCTGCATTAGAATGATAGGTTTCGTCTTTGTGGCTTGAACCTAAGAGACCATTTGCAGGAAACTGCAAGCCTTTTCTGTTATTTCTCGAATGACACGCGTTGTGATGTGGAAGCTTGAAATAATAACCTCAGTTTGTTTGGCAGCTTAACAGTGAACAACAGCCTGGTGTCATGGCTTTGGTGTAAAATTAGATTTAACTTTGGGAAGACAATAGCCAGTTCCTTATCTATGTCACAGGTGCAGTGGTTTCAATCCCTTTGATCCTGGGCTTTGTCTGCCTTCTTGCTACTGGACATAGGCTTATGCTTATAGAAACCTGCTTGCTTTATAAAAAATCCTTTGCCCGCTTCTTTTATGAAAACAATGCCAGTCTTGCCATTCCATTCAGCTGATAATTTGGCATCATTTGGCTAGATCTTCAGGGAATTCGTGATTTGTAAAACAAATGTAGTTACTCCCAAAACATGTTTGTTTTCATGGCATTTTATTTGCAGTATGGTTTCTGTTAAGTATATTTCAAATAATTGATAGCATGTGTGGGAAGCCATATATAATGTTACATGACTCTTCTGTGCATCTTAGTTATGAATATCTAAATGATCATTCTAAAGGAGTGACTTTTTATTGATATTTAAGCACTGAAGACATTTATATGCTCTGAAGTTGGTAAATACATATGTATCTAGAGAAATGCAAAATAATGTTAACACTATCATTTTTGTGTGGTAGACCAGCTTCAGAAGCTCTCTGGCATGGTTTCCCCTATCTGGCTGCAGAAATGGAGCACTGCTTGCATGACTAGGTGTTGGGATGATGAATGCAGGGAGTGTGGTGTTTGATTCTCACTGGCAGGTTCCCCTACAACACACTGGCAGAGGGGATGGACCATCTTTAGGTAACATGTGCTCCGTTCTTAATGCATGTGCGTTTGTAACATTTCTTTAATTGTTCAATTTGTTTTATGTTACCAGGTGGTTTTGATTAATGAACCAAAACAAGTGGATTTGTGTACAGAAGACAGAAAGAATTATAACTCAGATGGTTGCTTTTAGGTCAGTACAAGTTACAATAGAAATATATAATCTGGCTACTGATGCAACATTAATTCCTTCCATATTGAGGGGGATGAAGTACCTAATTAAAATTCCAACATTTCCATCCCCCTTTAAGTTTCCTACATACTAGGAAAAAAGTCTGCAAAACCATGAATGAAATTTTCTTTCTTTCCAGACACTGTGGAAATTCATCAAAAACAGTGTCAATGCTACTAAGTGCTGTAAGGTGTAAGGAATGGTATTTAATGTCCCCCTTTCCTCAGCCTTGTAAAGGGGAGAAGGCAATAGGCTGCCTGCTGCTCTACTTCAAAAGTGCTGAGCCTAAAATATGCATCTCTGCTTTTTAAAAATATTTTTTATAGAGCTTTAATTCTCTTTGTTTAAGTAGTACAAATACATTGCTGACTGCTAAATGATAAACAGCATCAAACAGTCTGCCTTAAGGGCTTCTGGCTATTGTTGTGTACCATGGAGATGGAGTCAACCGTAGCTGTCCCTTTGGAGGTTTTTCAGAGGCAGGAAATTGCAGAGCAGTTTGTGGCCTTGAACTGTGTGCCTTTGGGATTGCAGTGCAGTGTCTTGCCACTAAGCTATCAGAGCTGGTAGCAGAATCCATATGCTGATAACAGAGTTATGATTCGAACCCAAAGACTGTGCTCCTCTGGGGGTTCATATTCACTAGGAGATCCATGGGAGGAAAGCAGGAAATTTCCTCCTGTGTGATTTATAGCCTCTGAAGCCAAATGAAGGGTTAGCCATAAGTTAGTTACACCTTGATAGTGATGATGGAGTAAAATGAGAGAAGACAGAACCTCTTTCTTTCAGTTTCTTTCCTCTTTTATTTGTCCCCTTTTCACCTCATTCAATTAATTTTAGTCATTAGTCAATTCTTGGGCAAAAAATTGCAGTGTAATTTTTGACACTGGGTGAACGAATATTGGGCATACCTTCCTCATAATGCTGTAGATGTCTGTCCTGTCACGAAAGGCCTTCTCAGTGTTTAGGACCTTAATGTGCCAACTGGGGTATGTGGGTGACCATGATTCTGGTCTGTTGATATTCTGCCCCTAGTTTATATCTTTTATTGGATTGGAAATTTTCTTTTCCCAATCACAACTGTCTATTCAGTTTGACAGTAAAGCTGTAAAGATTTCATAGTAAAATGAAGTTGGAGAAAGACTGACATATCTTCCTCCTAGAAAATGACATATATGCTTGCTTATTAAAAGGGCCTAGGTCCTATGATCAAGAACTTTGGCTGCTGTTGCTTTGTGGTTGCTGTTGTTCTGTTTTGGTTTTTTTTATGTTGTGTTGTTTTTTTTCAATGTATAAAAGATATACTACTTTTTAGTCTCCAATGCACAGTTGGTTTGGTTTTTTTGTGGGGGATGGATGACGAAGAGATTGAGAGTGTTCACAGCTTCACTTTGCTCGGCTCCACAGTCAACACTCTTGGTACCAGCAGTCAGGAAATCAAAAAGCGTAACGCGATGGGAAAGTCTGCCGTTAGGGACCTCTCAAAGGTACTCAGGAGCAACAGTGTCTCTCTGGAGACTAAGGTGCGCCTGATACAGGCCATGGTATTTGCAATCGCTTGTTATGCATCAGAGAGTTGGACAATGACTAGGGAGGACAGAAGGAGAGTGGATGCTTTTGAGCTGTGGTGCTGGAGAAGGGTACTGAATGTACCCTGGACTGCCAGGAAAACAAACAGATTCATCTTGGAGAGGATTAAACCAAGCTGCTCCTTGGAGGCAAGGATTCTGAGGCTTCATCTGACATACTTTGGACATGTTGCCAGGAGGGACGGGTCCTTGGAGAGGGACATCATGCTTGGGAGGGTGGAGGGACAGCGCAGGAGGGGAAGACCCTCCTTGAGATGGATTGATTCGGTGACTGGGGTAATCAGGATGGGTGTGTCAGAGGCGGTGCGGTTGGCACAGGATAGAGCAGGGTTTAGAGCTGTTGTGCATAGGGTCGCTATGAGTCTGAAACAACTCGATGGCACATAACAACAACAACAACAGTTTTGTGTGTGTGTGTGTGTGTGTGTATTTTTTTTTAGGTGCTGTACAGTTAAGTAGAATGCATAGTGATTCTATGAACAACAGATCTGAGCCCTGTCCTGTCCTGCGCCAGTCTTATCATCTCTGACACACTTGAGCCCATTGCTGTTGTAACTGTGTCAAAGGCAATGATATGAGTTTGAAGACAAAGATATGTGTGACTCAGACCATAATTTTCAATTACTTGCAACTAAGAATGGGACAGTAAATAAGAATGACAGAAGAATAATTGATTTTTTTTTTACTTTTCCTAAAGAACAAGCAAGTATGTCTTGGAAAAAGTATAGCCAGAGTGCACATTAGAGGCAAAGATGACAACACTTCATTTTATATACTTCATGCATGTTGCTGAGTGAGAATATTCTCTGGAAAAGGGTATCATGCTTAGAAAACTGGTGGTGATGATTGAGTCATAACTGATCCATAGCTTACCCTCCAGTGGGTTTCCAAGGCAGTTATTGCATGGGACGAGATTGTTGCAGAGCAGCTGGTAGATTCGAACTGCTTGCCTTTCGGATTGCAGTGCAAGAGGGTCAGTGAAAGAGAGGAAGATCAGTACATCCCAAGAACTTCTTTTTCACTGGAGTTTTCTATGAATCTGTGCCTGCTGCTAAAGGAATGAGGATGGTGCAGGATAGGGTAAGGTTCACATCTGTTGTTCATAGTTTACTTAACTGCACTAAAAAAATGACAAAAAGGAGGGAGCTCTGGTGGCCTCCTGGCAAGAAGCTTCACTGTAATCCCAGAGGTATGCGGTTCAAATCCATCAGATCCTCTGCTGGAGAAGGAGAGACAATCTCTTGTACCAGTCAGATCTGATTTGACGGTACACACACACACACACACACACACAGACATTTTTTTTAAAAAGGGATCCTATTTTTGCACTTGGTATTTAGTAGTTTGATTAGTAGTTTGCCTATGAAATGAATTTTTCTAGGAACAATAATTGATTTTTGCAGGAATATTTGAAACCCACTTATTAAAAACCTGGTATATATATCCAGTTACTGTATTTGATCAGCATTAACCATATTAATTTTACTTTCATGCCTAAAACCTTTCTATGATTCTTCTTGTTCACTTGGTAAGTTAAAACTCCTTGTTAGTATACAAGCCCACCTAATATCAAGTCACACCTGACTCTGAAGATCATGTTTTATTTCGTCTTTCATTTATCCTGTAGGCTGTGGTCTAGTTCTTTCAAAGAACTTAGAGTTTGGGGGAACCAGCATGCTATTTTCTGCCTGCATGTCTGTGCAAAATATTAGTTCCTCTGTTTAGAATGCTCTTGAGCTTTCAGCAAATGCCTACTCACTTTTTCAAGACCTTCACAAAACCCTTCTAAATCCCTCTTACTGATATCTAGGAATCAGGGATTCTTCCACTGTATAAATGTCTTTCTTTAATTTTACAGTTAAGGTATTCTGGTGTCATGACTCATTTACATATCTTTTTCTCGTACTATCCTAAGAAATTCTTGAGGACAGGGTAATAATCATCTTTCTGTCTGAAGTGCTAAGTATCACTCACTCATTGCCATCAATTCTGTTTCAACCCTCCATCAGGTTTCTGAAACTGTAAATCCCCTCTGGAAAAGGCTGCACATCTTTCTATCTCTCTAAGCTGCTAGTGAATTCAAACAGCCAAAGAGGCACAGACTTAGGGTTCACAGTGCCAGTATTTACCGAATACACCACCAGAGCACTCTAGTGCCAAGCATACTGTTGTGTGCATTTGAGTCAAAACCAACTTATAGCTGACCCTCCAGTACTCTTCTTCAATACAGCAATCTAAAAGCATCAAATTTTCTTCTGTCATCCTTATTCATTGCCCAAATTTCAGATACCTTTGCCAAGCATAGTTCTAGAAATAGTAAACAGATGTTGTTAGATAAATTAATGCATTAATGCACAAGGTAAAACTATAATTAACCAACAGTTTCCTTGATTATTTACTTTATCTAAGGATCTGTGATGGCTCCAATTAGTTTATACACAAATAAGATACATTCCCTAAACCAAAGAAATGTATAATGCAGACAACAATCTATAATCTAGCCACAGAAATACAGGTTATAAAAAACACCACATGGGCAGTGAAGTAAACAGTATCATAGAGAAAGCATTGTACTACAGAGAGCCTATGTCCACATGATTTAGAGAAAGGCTCCAGGAAAGAAGTAACTCAGCCCAAGAAGGTTACAGTACACTTTGACAGGCAGTGAATATGGTTGGGAGGTGGCACTCTCAGTGAAAAAGTACCATGGGCAAAGGTTCTTGGTGATTTGTAGTGGTCTTGTTTTGAAAACCTTAGGGCATGGGTCAACAAGCTAAGAGATGGGGCTGTCATGTTAACAGAGTACCTGTGATAGAGGTTCTTTGATGCCTTTCTAATAGTTCAGATATATTTTGTAACAAGAAATGTGCATTCTTGAGCCTCTTTTGAAGAGAAATATGGCCATAAAATTAGATTGGGAGATGAGAGGAAAGAGATAAAAGAGCAGTTTATCTTTCCTGTATATCTTATTATACCATTGCCCTTCATAAAAACAAAACAAGAAACAAACAGAAATTTAAAAACCATACCCATTAATAAATAAAGCTAAAACTCTAATCTGTCCCTGTGTGATGTGACTTATCAATACATTTCAAGGATTTTATGCCACATACTCAAATTCCATTCATTTATCCACAAATATTTATTGAGTACTTCCTCAAGGCACTCGGCTTCACTCTCTGATGGCCTAGCATCAAGAAGCTAGGCTGCAATCCCAACGTCAAATTGTTCTAATCCACCAGACCAGCTGCTCCATGGGAGAAGGATGGGTAATCTCCTCCCGTGTGATTAACTGCCTCTGAAAGCCTGCTGGAGGGTCAGCTACAGGTCAGTCCCGACCCTATGGTACACAACAACAGCAACCACCGCCACTACCTCTTTCATGGAGACTATATTCCAAAGGATGAATGGTTGGGGTACATACAAAGAAACAAGGCTATTAAATAATTATAAACTGGGTAACATGAGAGCTCTGGTGGTTCTTATAGGCTTTGCTGGCTTAGGAGAAGCATTAGAAATACTGGATGAAACAGGGATTAGAGTAGGCAAGAAAGGTAGAGGGAGACTTTTAAGCACAGAGCAGACATAATAGTGTCCTGACCTACGCTAAGGACAAAGTTTACATGGTCCTTATTCTGACCCTTGTGAGGGGCCCATCCTCTGCCTCAGACCCTACTTTGACTAGAGTAGTTCAGCCTCCCTTACTGTAGATTTTGTTACACCTGTACCTTTTCTTCACAGCATTATTATACTTATCAGTTAATCACCTTCCATCAAATTGACTTTAATTTATGGTAACCCTGATGTCAGAGTAGCAATGTGGTCTATATGAATTTCAATAATTGATTGTTGTTGGGTTTTTTTTATGCCTTTGGAAGTAGCTCACCAGTCATTTATTCTGGGATATCTCTGGGTGGTTTGTAACAAATATTTTGGTTAACAGCCAAATGTGTTTCCTTTGCACCACCCAAGAATTTCCGTCATCAGTGATTATATGTATGTATGTATATGTATGCATGTTTGTTTGTTTGTTTTCCCTGATAGTCCATAAAGTCCTGAAAGCTATTACTATTTTCTTCACTACTTTCTCCACAGGGCCTAAGTGTTTGAAGCATGGTCAACATTCCACCTTTTTACTTACTCATGCATCAAATAGGAACTGAGTGTCTTGTGTATACAAACCCAAAGTGGATTCTAGATATGGTACATGACATAGGCAAAGTCACTCGTCTTAGGAGCATGTACCACTCACTGTAGCTTACATTTTTCAATTGTGAGTTTGTAGTGTATCTGCATAAAGTTTATACTGTGGACTGGTTATAAGAAACTATGCTGCAATCCCAAAGGAGTGTGATTGAGTTTGCCTCATAGCTATTCTATGAACAAGAAATCAGAGTCCTTTCTTATCCTGTGCCTTATTCATAATCTCTTACACACTTGAGCTCTTGGCTACAGTCACTGGGTCTATCCATCTTGTTGAAAGTCTTCCTCTGTTTCATTGATTCTCTACTTTTCTATGTATGATGTCACAACAGCCCGGCATAGTACTATGAAATTTACAAACAGCATCTCAATTAGTGTTCATTGCAATTCTAGAGATGGCTATTACTGTACTCATTGTTTAATCAATAAAGACACTAAAGTTTGGTGAGATTAATTAACTTGTCAAAGCTTATGCACTTGGTAAATAAGCAAATAAGATTGAACTTTTATTTACCTGACTATAAACTAGTGACAGCAAGGGTGGCAAAACCAAACAACAAAATCCAAAACCATTTCTACTGAGTTGATTGCAATACTTAGCAAAACTGTAGGGCAGAATAGCACTGCCCTGTAAGATTTCCAAGCCTGCTGGTAGAAGGTTAGTAATAACTGGCATATCTTTCTATGGTTGAATAGTTGTTGAGTTCCTACCCACTGACTTTACATGACCTACCAGGGTTCCTTTAGAGTGGCCCTAATGCTGTTGTTGTTATGTGCCAATGAGTTGCCTTCAACTCATAGCTACCAATATCTCTGAAACCTGCTCTATCCTGAACTAATCTTCCTGTCTCCAGCACAACTTCCAGCACTACCAACATTACTATGTCAATCCATTTCATTCAGGGTCTTCCTCTCTGGCACTGTCCCTCCACTCTACCAAGCATTATGTTCTTCTCCAAGGACCAGTCCCTCCTGGCAATATGCCCAAAGTATCCTTGCCTCCAAGGAACAACTTGGTTTGACACTCTCCAAAACACACCTGCTTGTTCTCTCAGCAGTCAATGGTATGTTCAACACTCATCTCCAGCACCACAACTCAGAGGAATCAATTCTTTCATCCAGCTTTCTGACATATAGCAAGTAATTGAAAAGACCATAACCTGGATTAGGCACACCTTAGTCTCTAAATTAACATCCTTTCTTTTTAGCATGTGGAGAGGTCCCTGACAGCCGATTTTCCAATTAACTCTTCTTATGATTTCCTGACTGTTGGTGCCAAAAGAGTTGATTGTAGAACTAAGCAAGCTGATATTGAACAATCTCAATCTCTTCACCATCTTATTATGACGCTGCCAATTGACCCAGCGGTGAAAATCTTTGTTTTCTTGGAGTTGAACTTCAATCCATATTGAAGACTGCAGCGCCTAACCTTCTACAGCAAATGTCTCAGGTCCTCCTCAGTTGTGCCATCTGCAAACACAGGTTATTGATGAGTATTCCTCAAATTCTGATGCCATATTCCTACTCATAAATTCCAGTCTTCAAAATGATCTGCTCTACATATACTGAAAAGGTATGGAGATAGGATGCATCCCTGGTATACACTTTTCCTGATTTTGAATTATATCTTTATTGAATATCTGGTAGATTCCAACTTCCTGACTTTAGATATGCAGCATAACTCTTTAAGACTAGACCACAAGAAATCCATATACATGCATACACACACACACACACACACACACACACATATGTGCATATATGTATGCACTTATATGTGTATATGTGTTAATATGGTACGAAGCTGTGCTGCAATCCTGACAGCATGCAGTTCTTTAAATTCATCAGCTGTTCCCCCTGAGAAGGACAGGCAATCTCCTCCCATGCAATTAGCTGTCTGAAAACACACTAGAGGGTCAGCTATGGGTCGGTTCTGACTCAACAACACATAACAACAAGTTTTCCTTCAGAGAATATTTAAAGTCTTTTTAATAATGCTAAAACAATGTGCAAAAGGATAATTTTGGGTCAGGGTCATGAAGGACAAAAAAACTTGACATCAAGAGCAAAGCCAAAGACATTTACTTTGGAAAATGTTTTTTCTTTCACACCCAGATGAGAATTATCAAAGCCTCATTTCTTAGATGAATTTTCTATTAATGGAACAAAAGCTCTGGAAATAGAAGTGAAATTTATATATTTGTAAAAGTGCCTTGGAAGTAAGGATAGGATTCACTTAGTTTGGAAATGTTGTCAGAAGAAATTAATCCTTGGAGAAGGACATAATGCTGGGTAACAAAGAAATTAATGAAAGAGAAGATCCTCTTTAAATTGGATTTACACGGTGATTGTAAAAATGGGTATATATATATATATACACACACACATACTACTGGTTCTTGGAAAGGGACATCATGTTTGGGAGAGTGGAGGGACGGTGCAGGAGAGGAAGACCCTCGATGAGATGGATCAATTCTGTGAGTGGAGTGGTGGGAATGAATGTGTTTGAGAGAGTGAGGTTGGCATAGGATAGAACGGCGTTTAGGACTCTTGTACATAGGGTCGCTATGAGTTACAAACAACTCGATTGCACATAGCAACAACAACAACAACTATTGTGAGTGTGGCACAAACTAAGTAGTCATTTATTCTGTTATTCATGAAATCACTATATATTACGGAAGGACCTCTGGTGGCCTAGGAAGCAATGCTCTTAATCAGCAGGTAGAATCTCTCTGGCTGTTTGAATCCACCAGTCACTCTGTGGGCAAAAGATAGGCAGTCTGCTCCCATGCAATTTATAACCTCTGAAAATCCCCTCGAGAGTCAGTTAAAAGTCACTTCCCTCTTAAGAGTAGTTAGGTTTGGATTTTCTTCCCTCCCTACTTTGAGCTCTACTTTGTGCACTTAATTAAACAAAAGTACCTGGACCATGTCCTTTTATTCTGAGTAATTTTCAATGTGACTATATGTGTGAACTCTTTTTTTTTTTCATTTTGAGAAATTTAGTTTTAAGAAATACACTTTAAGGATTTTAATTACATCTATTATTATATAGACTGTCAGAGAAATTAAGATGATGGCTTAAAAGAATTCCTTCTGAATTTTTATTCCCTTATAATGCAACTTTCACCAATTAGCCTTCAGATAGTTTGTGCATAAAGAATGCAACTATTTATATTCAGACAAGAGAAAAAAAGACATTTCTGACCTCCGAAACGACATGCTCAAAATATTCTAGCCCTGCACCAAATGAGTCAAAATTGTCTAGTTTTCATTTATAAATTGGGGTATAATGTTTGGTATATGAAGACTTTACCAAGTTTTGACAAAGTAGGCAAGTAAAAAGGAACAAATCCTGCACAACCAGGAAAAGATCACATTGATGAATGGGATCTTTTAAAGATTAAATCCCTGTGTGTTAAAACCTTTTTCTAAGAAGGTGAAAAGAAAACCCACTGACTAGGAAAAACATTTGGAAATAACATCTCTGACAAGGGTCTCACAATGAAAGTATACAGAATCCTACTTGGTATTCACAAGAAAAAGTCTAAAAATTCAATTACAAAATGGGTGAAAGATAAGAAAAGAGCTTTCACAGAGGAAGACATTTGGATAGCTCAAAGAGGATGACATTTGGACATATGAAGAAGTTCTCAAAATCATATGCAGTAAGAGATGCAAATGAAACCCATAATGAGATACTATCTCAATCCAGTAGGAATGGCAAACTTTAATAGGCCAGTTAGCAATAAATTTTGAAAAGGATGTGGAGATATTAGAACTCTCATACACTGTTGGTAGGATTGTAAAATGGAGCAGTCTGGTATTTCCTCAAAAAGCTGAACATAGGAATTCTAGTTGATCCACCTATCCCACTACTAAAAATATACCTCAAGGAAAACAAAGCACACAAATGGAGATTTATACATCAATGTTCATAGCAGCATTATTCACAATAGTAAGAAAATGGAAACAGCCCAAATGTCTATGAACAAATGACTGGGTTTATAAATTGTGGTACATTCGTGTGATAGAATACTATGCAGCACTTAGGAGTAACAATTTTGAAAACTATTCTATAACATGGAAGCATCTAGAGAGTATTATGCTGGGTGAACTAAATCAGGCTCATAAAGACAAATTCAAATACTGCATTATGGCCATTATTGTAAAAACAGAAGGATGTCAAAAGAGGAGGGGCCACGTAGGGATAGCCATATCTTACCTTTACCAACTTCACAAAAGAGAACTTTCCCTATCAAAAGGATCAATAACAAAAACCAAATTCTCATGAGACCAGGCATATCCCCCATGTTCTCATAACTCTTTCTACTTATCTCAACACCATTATTAGTGCTTTGCTAGGTCCAAAATCTGGTGTGATAACTCACAAATTGCACAGAACCATGTCGGAGAAGTAGCAGAATACAGTCAGGACGGCTCCTGATATATTTCACAACTACCTCAGCCTTGAGCCTCATAGCTTTAGGTCAGTGTTACAAAGTTTTCAGTCCTATGACTTATACCCCCTTACCTGCAGTCGTCAAAAAAACCTTGGGCAAAGGTTCTTAGCTCCTGTTCCAATGAAGGTCATGTCTCATGCGAGGTCTCTTGTTCACTCTCTCATGTCAGGTCTGTTTCTCTGCTGGTGGCTACTACAGCTATTACTCTGGAAGGCCTTCTTATTTACTCTTCTTGCTGGTGAGTTTTCTCCCCTGATGGCAGGGAGGTCTGATTCTCCTGCTGCTGGGTTGATCAATTTCATGGTGAGACTAGCCAAATTTCCTTGTGGATTGGGGAGATTAGCCAATCCCCTTGTGGATAGGCTAACATGTGC
The DNA here is from genome assembly GCF_000299155.1 of Elephantulus edwardii. NCBI lineage: Eukaryota > Metazoa > Chordata > Mammalia > Macroscelidea > Macroscelididae > Elephantulus > Elephantulus edwardii. Next base: position 30,684,543 of record NW_006399763.1, on the reverse strand, counting down.
ATTCACATATTCCTTCGTACATACATGCAAAATCAAAATATGGCTAGGAAAGTCATATTGAAAGATAAACCCCACAGATATGTATGGGTATCCAAAGAGAAAAGGGGAGGATGTAGGAAGGTTAAGGGTGAAGAGAGGGAGAAATTATGGGGTCACAGAGTCTGGTGGATGGAGGAAGAGGGGATGAAGGAATTAGGAAAAATTCAGTGGGGATCTGAACATTTAGGTAATAGTGGCCATAGATCAATGGTGATTCATTTTGTAAGACACAAAGCATAGGAATGAGCATATTAAACACAATGTGAATGAAAAAAAAATACAAGTTTAAAAAAATGTAGAGAAAAAAGTACAAAATCAACATGCTGCCCCTATTATTATTACTGTAGTCACCTGGCAGAAAACAATGGATTTGCATAGTGAATATGAAGGTAGATAAAAAGTCTCCGTCCTTTTAGCAGAGTGCTTAACACAATGCTGAATACACAGTAGGTGCTCAACACATATTTGTCCAGCAAATAGATTCATGATCGAATTGGTTTCTGAAGGTTAAGAATAGCTATCAGCAAAAAGCTGAGCTGCAATAAAATGTGTATCCTGAGTGCACTTTAATATTTTCACTGACATCTAGCAGTTAGGGGAGGGATCACAGGGGGTAAAGTGTGTTAGCACTCAGGAGAGAAAGAGATGGTTTATTGTACATCCAACAAAGGTCAGTCCTGGGGAGTATTAATTGTAAGTGAGACTACAGAACATTTGGGCTGAATGTCAGGGGAAGTTTTTGAAGAGTAAAATGTGTTAAACTACATAAAGGAGCCGGAGGTAGAGACTCAAGGGAACAGGAGGAAGTCGCAATGACTGAACAATTTACAAGGAGACTAGATTGTCCAGAAGTGGCAAGGGAATTATGCACCTTGAAGTGGTATGCACTAGGTGTCCTAGGAGAGCTTTCAGGTTTTTATCTTGTTTCTCTGTTGTATACAGTTGCATTGGAACTTTCTAAAACATAATGCAAGATAGGAATGTGTACTGATAGAGAGAGGCTTTTGCAACCTGCAAGATTTTACGGTGACTTAACAATAGAAGAGGAACTTGTGCATTTTGGAAAATGGAACCAAGATCAGGTAAGATTCCAGGAAAAGCAAGAAGTAGATGCTTCATTCTGCAATGCTTTGAAATGGTGTATTTATCAACTATTCATATGATTGAATATAAATATCTACAACAAAGGAATAGAGACCTACTCTAATTAGAAAAAAGTGAATTAGTGAATTCCTTTCAGGTCTATTATTCTTGGAAAATTAAATTTGAGGACAGTGATGCCACACAGCTTAAAAGTACTCAAAATCTCTAATGTCCCCTGGAGCTAAAAATCCTCTAAAATCGGCCTACATAATGAAGCCTTTGTTATAGCTCAAATTTGCTTATATTATATAGAGTGCTTTGTGCTGCATATTTTGTAAGTTAATTTCAAAAGTTGAGCTATTCTCATCTGGGAAGAGAAATTACAGGTCACTCCATAGAACCCAATAAGGAAATGTGTTATAAAACGAAAATAGTTTTAACTAACTAAAAAAGAAAATAATAGTTGAACTCAACCTCAAAGTCCACATATATTTGCTGCTGTCAACTTTCTGGAACTACTGGATAAATTCATATATTATCTTAAGAAGGTCCACTTTTTAAAAAACAGTACTTTTCTGTCTTTAACTCCAGAACTCAACTCATTGCTATAACTTATCCTATGATGGTTTTTGAGAGGGTTTGAATTGCACAGGAGGGGATTGTCCAACTTTCTTCTAAAGAGTGGTTGGTGAATCTGAACCATCAGAGAGAAAAGTCACCTTTGGATCAGTTGTGCAACTTCCTCTCCACTACTAGAGGTCTCTTCTCTCAATAAATATATATTTTTTTTAGACAACAAATGCATCAAGAATGCATCTGATTGATTTAATAAAATAGAATATGTGAAAATAAACTTAGATTTTGTCTCTTTCAGAAATACATACATGCATATATAAGAATAAAGATAAGAGAGAGAGAAGAAAACTGCCAAGGGGAGTAGTTTTGATCTTCTAATATATGTGTTTTTAAAAATTTGTCAGTTCTTAGTCAATACATCTTTACTGTTTGTGATTTATGAGTTAGTAGTTGGCTTCTCCATTGGTTGATGAATTTGTTAGATGTAGAATGTTTTCTAATTGCATTTAAGTTATTTAAACAAAGTTTCTTATTTTTATGTACATCATAGGAGAAAAATCTGTACTAATTGAATCTACTGTGAGTATTTAATAAATGAGGAAGAAGTTGGATTCTGGAAGGTGGGTTCTCTTGTTTTGTTGAGAGTTGGGTGTGGACTGTTTGTTTGTTGGTTTGGTTTTTGTTCGTTTGTTTGTTTTTTGTTTCCATTCACAATCATTTGTGAGCTGATTGGATTTGCTGAGTTTAGCTAACAATGAGTTGTGAAGCTGGAAACCTTTTGTTTACAGTGAACCAGGACCTGGTGAGCAGGCCTTGTATTTAAAAGATAGGTGGGTCCTCTGGCGTGATGTTAATTGTGTTTGGAATGAACATTCTTCTAAGCACTGCTATGTCAATTTGCTGTACTGAGGTAACGTGGGGCTGCTGTGAGGCTGAACGCTGTGCCACTGGATTGTCAGATATCATAATGGTTACCCATCATGGACAGTGTTTGTTGGAGGTCCCAGATGCCTCAGGAAACTCTATGAATATAAAGAAAGGATGATAGTTAAAAAATAGGATTCAGGTCTTTTGTTCATATGGTCACTATGAGTCGCACTTAACTCAACAGCACTTAACAACAACAAAAATAATTGTGAAGAACTGTTCAGTTTCAGGATGGGGCATGGAAGACAAACTAAAGAGTAAAGGAGTTACAATGAGAAGAATTGAGTCAGCAATGACTATCCTAGGGAGTTCTGCACAGATAACTTGTGACAACTCAAAGTCATTCATTGTCTCCCTCCAATTGTGCTATTCCTAAATTCCTCATTGTGAATGGAAACCTCACCTGCCTGGTACCTAACCAAAACTTTCAATAGGTTTAGTAGATGTATATGAGAAGGTTAATCCCCAGGAGGACACTACCATACTTCTCTGTAAAATAGACCAAAGAGAAAGACACTTATTTTCAGGCCATAGCCTGTCAGTTTTTAAGTACTGATCTGAGAGTATATGTTTTGAATCAGAAATACAAATGAATTAACAAAGAATCTACTGAATTTACAGTATCTTGTATTTTTGTTTGTTTGTTTTTTCGTGAACTAGTGTGGTTTATGCTTTCTGATCATAGAAAGGTTATAGTAAATGATTGTGCTTATTGCTGTCCTTTTTCATCGTTGCTTTATCCTCTTCACTCAGCAATGGCATTTTGTGAGTTGAAGAGTGGCAGTATCAGTGACAATCTCTTATTTTTTTTTTTTTTATTGGCATTGACCTTGTGTAACAAACAATCTTAGTAGTTTTCCAGTAAGATTCCTCATAGAGACTTCACTGGTATTTGTGTCCATTCTTGATTTCATCACTAGTTCCATTAATGGTTTTTAAAATCAGACTAGAGATCATAATGTATTTTCAAGATGCCACAAGATTTCTTATTTCAAAGGAATAAAATTTTCTCTCCATATTTTTTATACTTTTGCTCAAGTGCTCAGGGATTGATCACCAAATTCCCTTTTGCTTAATAGCAAACGTGAAGACATTAAAGCATGTAGGATGCAAAGAAGATTGTCTCTTTAAGAACATAAACTAAAATTGTACAACTCCTATACTAGTCCCACAATACTGAATAGTAGAAATCCTGATAACACTTCATATATGTTTTATTGTAGCATGAATAGTGGAAAAAACAAACCTTCTAGTATAGGTCTCATGTTACCTTTTTTCACAGGCCAGCAGAGTATGCTAAAGAGGATCTTCATTATCTTATGGAATAAATGATCTTTTGTGAAGATATAGGGAAATTTATATCAAACTTATATTAAACATTTGAAAACAAATTTAAAAAAGGAGGGAGACTATAAAAGGTGGCTGCTAGAACTTCATCTTTCCTAAGGTTGTGAAAATGAAAATGGCAGCTTTCCCAATATGCTTGGCAACCTACATCTTTAAATCAAAACCAGCTGGGTGTCTCCCTAGGTAAGTCGTCTCTGGTTCTTAACCTCTGCTAAAATTCATTTCATTCCTAAGAATAAGAACAATGAAAGAGAAGA
>NW_006399763.1:30665857-30680214 GCF_000299155.1 Elephantulus edwardii | reverse complement strand
TAATAAATGTGAATATGGAGTCTTATTACTGAAGTGTTAATAGAATATATTTGAAACATTTATGAATACATTGATTCTAGTCCAAAATATCCATCCAGATCCCACAAATCTTCAGTACAAGTCCAAGGACTATCCTTTCCTGGTTCTGCTTCTACCAGATATGGCTTGTGATGGGTGCTAGCAGTGCTATTTGGGAAATAAGCATCTGTTTTTCTTTTAAAGCCATAGGAGCCATTAAAGGAAAACAAATCTGGATAAATTAGTACAAAGACATCTGACAGTCAGGAAAGTCTCTTTCTTCTCTCAGACTCCTGGGTAGCCTTGATGTTCAGTACTATGTGGAATCCTATTTTATAGAACTCTTGAAAAGTAGTTTGGTTTGATTTTGCTCTGAAGATTATGGTGACAGCATCATAAGTTGGCTGTTGCTCCAGGCCTGTCTTCACTCAAATGCATTATCCTCTACTATTCATCTACTATTAGCCCTCTTTGGCTCTATGGAATTTCTCTCTCCAGATTTTCTTGCTGTAATTATAGTTGCTCATTTACAATGGAACATTACACTCTTTTTGAAGCTACTTCATATACTTGGCAGCAGACTAAGGTGATCATATGTCCTGTTTTTCTTTCTTTCTTTCTTTCTTTCTGTTAAAACCAGGATAGGTCTTTGTTTTTGCTGAAGTTTGCCGTTTCTCCTTGTTACTGATGTGCAGCCTCCTTTGTGCTGACGGCCAAGAAAATTCTGGACTGCTGCCCTGTTTGCCTCCAGAGACTGATGTAAAGTCTTCAAAGTAAAGTCCGTGGGTTTTTTTAAAAAATGGGGTTTACTAGAAACAAGACATCTTCATGCTTATGAAGACCTTGCTCTCCACTGCAAAACTTTCAAAGACTGACAGTCTGGACTTGGCCTCTTTGAGTTTTACAAATGCACTTCAAACCACCTGGAAAAAAAAAAGAGGTCTTTCTCTCAGTTCTCCATAAAAGTTCAATCACAAAATAATGTGTTAAACTCAAAGTTTTCTCAATCTTTTGTTGCTGTCATGAAGAAAAAAAGAGTATCCAGTTCTACATCATGTGCTTTCATTAGTGAAATTGTTTCTGCTGTATCTACTACAAAGGAGGTGTTTTGTTTTGCTTGTTTGTTTTTTGTGGTGGTGCTGTTTTCCTGTCACATGTACACACTGTAGCTGCCTTATTTACCTAAGAACTAATTTACCTAATCATGAGATAGGAACAAACATACCATCCACTCCACTCTTCCAAACCATTTGAATACATTATCCATTTATTTAGTGTTTGGCTCAGGTTTAAATGAGTCATTTAATAACCCCAGTTCACAGCAAGTTAAGTTGCAACCAGCTGGCATCCACACCTCACAGGGTTGTTACCCATTCCAACCAGCACCAGGCACTGTGCTTCAGCCTTCCTGAAGGGCATTATGCAGCTTTGCTCCAGCTATCATGGCAGGAGTTTCCAGAAAATCTGTGCCTTAGGTAATGAAATGACCACCAGGACTATAAGAGCTTCAGGAAATGGATGTAAGTGTCTATTCTAATGACTGGAAGGGCTATTGATAAAGCTGTTTGAGACCGATTATCCTCATAGAATGAGAGGTTTCATTTCATTCTTAGGCCCTTCAGGGGCACTCCCACAAGCACAATAGCCTTAATTCTCATAAAGGTCATTTGTATGAAAGATCAACAGTGGTCAAAAAATTAAGTCAAAAGTGTGTATGAAGGAGGACAGGATGTCTTTGCGTAAACTTTGCACCTTGTTAGTATTTTGGAAGTAGTTTTGTTTATTAAGGACATCATCCTCTCCTTACCCATCTCTGCTCTTTTCTTTCTCTGTAGTATTTATCACTCTAACAGAGTATATCACCATTTCTCATGCTCATTGCTTATGACCTGTCTCTGGCTTCACCACTCCCTCTCGCTGAATTCCCAGCCCCACTCTCTGCGTTCATTAGTCTATCTGGCACATAGTAAATGCTCAAAAAGTGTTGGTGAATGCTCAATGGTAGAAACCGAAAAAAAATGCAGTATTGCTTACGAATAATTCTAAAAGTGCATCAAGTAATGAAAACCATTGATTGTAATGCCCTAAACAATATGTACATTGTGCGAAAGTACATATATTAGATATTGCTGCGTGAAGCCATGTGCAAATTATTAGCAATTCTCAGCATTATATTTTCAGTTATTCTGGATTCTCTTAGGATTACATGCTCCCAGTGTATCAGGAGCAGTGTGGATCCTGATTAGTCAATTTACATGAAAAGGTAGTTCTTTTATCCCTCTCAATTTTAGTACTTTAACCTCCTCCAACCCACTGCCACTCTAGGGGACATTATAATGTAATTTTGGGTTCTCCTAGCTAGGGATATATTGTTGCTATCAGTGGGTAGAGAGCCAGAGTGTTGTTAAATGTCCTAAAATGTGTAAGACAGTTTCTCTTCTCAGCTAAAATAAATGAAAAAATATTGAGAGAAAAATATCAGTGACATCAAAGCTGAGAAACATTGATCTAGGTTTATCCCTTTACGTTCTCACTTCCTCTGTTCTTATTTTGAAACCATGAAGCATCTCAATGAACTTTCTTATACTATTTTGTTACTCAATATGGGAAGACCAAAGCCTTTGGCCAGGATGTCACCTCTATATCCTTCCACTGGTCACTAGCCACAGTTCGGAAGGTGCTTGAAAGGGTCTCCTTCACTGCTTCTCTACTTATTATCAAATCATTTATGTTCCTGCTGAAGGTGGACCTCTAGATAGTGCAGACTTAATACTTATAGCTACTAATTAGAAGGTTGGATACTGGAGTCCACCCAGAGGTGCTTCAGAAAACAGCCCTGGTGATCTACAACTGAAAATCCAGCCACTGAAAACATGATGGGGCACAGTACCACTATGAGTGCTACTCTACACATGAGTCGCTACAGTCAGAGTTGACTGGATGGCAAATATTTTTTCCCACTGAATATGTTCTGCATTTTTGATTCATAGACGGTTGGTCCCAGCCTATGAGAATGACTTCCTCATCTCCTTTAGTGCTGAATAATATTACCAGGCTCCATCAACAAAAGTGCTTTACCCAGAGAGCTTTATTTCTAAACTTCTTCCATTCCTCAGAGCTTTCACTAAGTTGGCCATGAAATATAGCTTTGGCTCCCATTTCTTTAAAGATAAGAGATCAATTTGACTTAAAGGGGCCAGCTGAAAGACTATTATCTTCCCCCACATTTTTTTTCTCCTGACCTTGCTGCAACCCCCAAGTCCTTCCTCATTCACAGTTCCCACCTACATAGAAAGCAAGGCAAGGAACAGCCTGCTCAAAAGTACAAGTTGGTCCATTTGGTTCCTGTAATTTCACTTATTTTCAATTTGACATTTTATTGAATTGCTCTAAACTTGTAGAATAAGTCTAAATAACACAGGTGATAGCAGTTATCCAGACTTTTTTAGCTATTTTTTTGTTATATATTATTTTTCTGTGATTTGTTCTTTTTTTTTTACCTCCTTGTATACTGTCAAATCAGATCTGACTGGCACAGGAGGAGATTGCCCCTCCTTCTCCAGTGGAAAATCTGGTGGATTCAAATGGTGCGCCATTGGAATTGTAGCACAGCTTCTTGCCACTAGGCCACCAGAGCTCTCTCAGATTTTTTTTTAAACTTACAAAGTATTTAGTATTTAATTATTGAGGATTTTGGTTTAATTGCGAAAATTTCTGCTTTGAAATAGGTATGTGTGAATAGCTGCCTACTAAATCAGTCAGCTTTTCATTTTCTCAAAGTGAAGAATCAGAAAATGAAAAATGAGATCCCTCTAAAAATGACAACATGGTAAATAGGGAGAAAAAAAAAACCCTGAAGGAATATACATCATTTATATGAAGATAGCAAAAATTTACTGCAGCACATGAAAAAAATCTTCAATTACTGCAAAAACTAAAAAACCTCAAATATATTCCTGTGGAAACAAGTCATAACTGGGCGACCAGTGAGTTTTCTGATTCTGTGAATTGTAAAGGAGGACATTTCTCATCTTTCTCCCTTGAAGTAGCTAATGGATTTAAGCAATCAAAAAGGTGCCACTCCAAGTTTAAAAGGGCAGCTAGTAATAAATGTTGGAGAGCATGTGGTGAGAAAGGAGCTCTTATACATTGTTGATGGAACTGTAAAACGGTACAAGCATTCTGGAAGGCAGCTTTGTGCTCCCTCAAAAAAGTAGAATGTAGTAATTCCATATGACTCAGCTATTCCACTACTTGGAATACCATGACAATATAAGAACTGAGGCATAAACTGAGATTTGTATACCAATGCTCATAGCAGCATTATTCACCATCACAAGAATATGGAAATGGCCCAAATGTTCAACCACAAACGAATGGATTGAGAAATTATGGTACATTCACACAGTGGAATACTATGCAGAACACAGGAGCAATAACTTTGTAAATTATTACATAACTTGGGAGGGACTGAAGTGACTTATGCTGAGTAAACTAACTCAGTCCCATAAGGATAAATATTGTGTAAAACCCTTATTGTAGAATGAGTATAAGAATCCAGGAGAGGTGGGAGAGGCTGGAAGCAGAGGGAGGTAGATGTGCATTGGGAAGGGGGATAAATCATTAGGTTGTACACTTTGATGGGTAAGGCAGTGAGGGAAATTGAAAGAATTTGTTCAAATTGTATTTGAATTTTATAAATAAACTAGTAGAAAAAAACCCCAAACAACAACAACAGAAAAAGGTGTCACTGTAGGGTGTCACCACACCTCTTTATCTGCTAGGGCTGACACTCTAATTTGTAAAAGAAAAGACAGAAAATTATAAAGATAACTAATTTTCCTGAAATGAATATATAAATACAATACATTACAAATATATATCTAAGGAGGACAGATAGACATTTACATCAACTCACAAGATGATCTTGAGATTCATCTGGCAGAGCAATAAAGCAATAGAATTCATAGTTAAAACTTTGCAGTGCAGGGCTGTTTTCTCTTTATATGAATTCAGCAAGTATAAACTGCATTAATTTGTAAAATAGTGCTGGTACAGGAAAAGGCAAATCGCAAATATATCAGTGTTACTGAAAACAGAGTCTGTAAATATATAGGTGTGTGGGTGTTTGAAATGATATCTATATATATAGATAAAGATGTATCTTCTGCCAAAATTCATGCAATGATGAAATTTGCTGTTATTTTAAACATCTAAACTTATAATAATAATTGTTGTGGTTATGTGCTGTCTAGTCACCTGTAGCTCATTGCGATCCCTATATATATAACAGCTCTGAAGCCTGCCCTGTCCTGAATCAGTCTCACTGACTCTAATCACCTACCCCCATTGCCCAATTACTGTATCAATCCATTACATCCAGGGATATTCCTCTCCTGCACTGTCCCTCTACTCTTCCTAGCATGATGTCATTTTCCAAGGACTGGTCCCCCTGGCCACATGCCTAGAAGAAATGAGACAGAGCTTCAAAATTCTAATCTCCAAGGAGAAACTTGGTTTCACCCTCTCCAAGACATATGTATTTGTTTTCTTGGCAGTCCATGGTATATTCAAGACTCTTTTATATCACCACAACTCAAAGGCATCAATTCTTCTTCTGTAATCCTTAGTAATTGTCCAGCTCTCTGTAGTTTTCAATATGGACTGAAGCTCAACATCAAGAAGATGGAGAGTCTCATCACTGAGCCAATTGGTAGCATCATGATAGGTGGAGAAGAGATTGAGGTTGTTAAGAATTACAGCTTGCTTGACTCCATGATCAACAATCTTGGCACCAGCAGTCAGGTAATCAAAAGACAAATTGTAATGGGAAAATCTGTCAGGGACCTATCCAGAGTACTGAGAAGCAATAATGTCACTCTAGAGATTAAGGTGTGCCTGATCCAGGTCATAGTCTTCACAATTACTTGCTATAACATTTTATAATAAAATTAACTTTTATAAGTCTGTTTAGATAGGTTTTGGTCTCTTTAGAGTTTATAATCTAAATAATTGGTCAGAACATATTTTTTTCTGAGAAATTGAAAGTTAATTTTATTTTTAAACATTTGGGATAAAATGAACACTATTATAATGTGTAATTGTCTCTATATATTGTAGTCCTTTAGTAATATCTAGCTTTTATTTGTATTGTTTAATTTAGGACATTTCCCAGAGATTTTCCTATTTACTTTTTTCTCCCTTAGGCTCAGTATTTTCTCTTTTCAGAAAAAAAAATCATAAAATAAAGGTTTAAAAGGAGAATATTTACTTTGGTTTACAGTTTTGGAACATTTACTCTTTGACAACACTCATTAATTTGATTTCTCAAACAAACTTTTAAAAGAAATATTCCTTTGCTTTGTTTGTTTTCCTTAGACTTGCTTTATAGAAGGAATGTTAATATCTAATTTTGTTTATACAAACTGGTTATCCCAAAACTAAAGTTTGCCGTTAGCTATTGTCCCCATTTTCTATTGAGTGGAAGTTTTAATGAATATGTAAATATGGTGATTACATGTAGGACAAAATACATATATGTTTACAAATAGATGACTTACTTTTTTTGTAGTTGTTCTTACAGAATTATTTATAGAGGCATTAAACGGATCTGCTCATGAAGTGAATATTTAGCATGAGAGAATTTACTTAGAAAAGTACCTCGACATGTTAATGAAAATGGCTATAGTGAAGCAAGGACTTCTCATCCCCTCAAATACCTATACAATGAGGGAGACAAAACAGAAGGATAAAAATGCACTTTCTCATCTCTGAAGTAGTCTTCCCACTTTCTTTGTCACATAGAGGCTGATTAATCATTTCTGAGTATCCTCACTTACTTAATAGCTAAAATTCTCCATGAAAGTAACTCTGATCAATCAGCCTGGCCCAGTGATTGGAATTTTGTCTGTTTTATAAGATTACACCCAAGCCCACTGTTGTTGAGCCAGTTGTGACTCAAAGCAATCCCATATTGGTTTTCCAAGGCTGTAAACTTTAATAGAAACAGATTGCTTTATCTTTCTCCTGCTTTGAACTGCTGACCTTTGAGCTAACAGTTCAACCCTTAATCTATAACACCTTGAAGGCTTTAATTTTATATGATTAAATGGAGAGATTTGAAGTCATACTTTAAGAACTACTATCCTTTTGAACACATCCTGAAATGAAGACAAGGGAAATACTACATAATGCCACAAGAAATCTTTTTAATTGGCACAGGACTACAAGAAAAGTGTTAATTTTGGAAGGTTTCCATGTTTTCACTTTTGCTCAAACTTATTGCCTTAGAGTCATAAGTAACTCATATCTGAGCTTACAACAGGATTTCTGGAGAAAAGTAAATCACATGGGAAGAGATTCCTTATTTTTCTCCTGTAGAGTAACTAGAGTATTTGAACCACCAGAGGAGAAGTTTCATTTGTATTTGCCTATGGCCTATGCAATCTTGATTTAATGAGAATATCTGGGTGTGTATCCATTAAGTGGAGATATATTATTTACCTTTAGGCCTTTGGTGAGGATTATATGTAAACATTGTGTAATACAATTTTAGAACTCTATATAAAACATTTTTTGAACACTGTCGGATAAGTAGCAAATTTATTTTTAGTATAATGATATGACTTTTATTTCAAAAAGGAGATCCAATGTCTTTGATGATTTCCAACTCGAGCCATCTCTGACACCGTTCAGTCATATCTTTGGCACGCTTCTGTCATTCAGCATTGTAATTACTTTTGTGACACAGGCAATTTAGTTCTACAACATTTACCAAGCGCCTGTTTTGTTCAAAACCAGGTAATGGAGATTCAAAAATGAGAGAAACAAAGTTCTTCCCTTCATGAATACACATTCTGATCTATCAGATTCACAACCTGATTACTTGACCCAAACAGTTGTGATTAGCAACCACCATATGTCCAACACTGTCCTCTAAATTTAATTTGCCTGAGGCATTATCCCCCTGAGAACCATGGGATTTTACTGCTTTCATCCATTTATTTAACTTGTCTTACTTTTATGTGAAATCAGATGTAAGAACAGGAGGAACCTAGGAAGAACCCTTGGCCCTTCAAAGGTCCAAAGTGGAAACAGTTACATTTTATTAAAAATGAAGGCAGTTGAGCAAAGTGTTTTAAAATAGAATGATATGGGAGCTCAGCGGGTCATGGAAATGCCTTCAGAGGAATTTGCTGAAGGACATTCTTCAGGGTAAAGATAAAAGATTAGCCATCCATAGCATACAAGGTGCATGTTTTTCATTTTAGTCTGTTCCATATAATAAATAAACAAGGACATTGTGAACATTATTGGTTGTGGTTTTCTTTCTGAGCTGTAAGGAAACATATAATTTTTACATATGAAAGGAATGTGAGTGGAATTTAATAAACTTTCAGTTTTGGGGAGTAAAAGAAGGGAGCTTCTTCCTACAATTTATGTATAATCCTTCAGAATTTTGTGAATTAGTTTTTTCTTTCTATAGTGATAACCTGATTAAAAATTAATTCATATTCATGTGTTTGAAATCAAAGTGACCTTCGCTATCTGATTCTTCTTTTCTCCCACAAGAAATAAGAGAACTAGCCTTTTATACATGTTTGCAAAATGACAACGTTCACATAATTCATTGACCATCTATCTATACATAACAGAATTTGTCATGATAATGTAAAAGTAATACATAAAAGCAAAGTAGATCAGAAAACTATGAGCAAATAAGATGAAAAAGACACATAAAACACTGGTGATTTTTCCAGACTATGCCTTACAAGATATCTTCACAACAAATAATGAAAATCTGGATTAGACTTTTATATGTGCCCTGTGGGCAAGATTTGCTTGGGTGTGCATTTTCTTATATAAGTGTAGATAAATAGTGATGGAAGGTTAAAATTATTTTATTCACTCTTTCTATGTCATGCATATATTGAGTATACCAGTAGAGTATGAATACTTTCTTTGTGAAAGAGAAGTTATGACATATCTATAGTTATTTACTACCTCTTTAAGATTTAATGATCAAATAAGTTTTAGCTAAGTTAAACAAAATTTGTTCAGCATACTTAATATGCATAAAAACTGTTAAGTTACAAAAGGTGTATATGAGAGATATGATTACTAGAATTGTGTGGGTACAAACTGTCTAGATTATTTTTCCTGGAAGATGCTATTTGGAGACATAATTTTATAAGCTCAATTCTAAAATAATTGTCCTTATAACTTTTTTCTTTTTTCTAATGGTTTGGCTCCTAAATTTAAGTCTAGATAAAAACATGGAGTGGAGTCTAGAAGATTTGCAAACACTGTTTCATGTGAAGAACAACAATGTCAGTCTAGAAACTAAGGTACAGCTGATCCAAGCCATGGCCTTTGCAAATACTTGTTATGCATTAGAGAACTGGACAATGACTAAGGATGATAGAAGAAGAGTACTGACCATACTATGGACTGCTAAGAGAACAATTAGGTCTGTCCTGGAGAAACCAGGCTCCTCCTTGGAGACAAGGATTTTGAAGCTCCATCTCACATCCTTTGGGCATTTTGCCAGGAAAGACCAGTCCATGGAGAGGGGTATCATGTTTAGAATGGTGGAGGTAGAGCACAAGAGAGGAAGAAGTCCCTAGATGAGGTATATTGACTCAATGACTGGGGCAATGGGGTTAGGTGTGTCAGAGAAAATGAAAATTGGCTAAAGATAGAGCAGGGCTCAGAGATGATTCACATTAGGGTCAAGATATTGTACATATAGGGTTTGTTTGATGGACAATGTTTGGTGGAGCTCCCTGATTAAAACAAGCTTGAAGCGGGAGTGGCATCCACTTCCGAAATAGCTTGCCTCTGGAAACCCTATGAACCTGGAGAAAGGACGAAAGTTATACAAGTGTCTAGGTCTTCTGTTCATAGGGTCGCTATGAGTCACCTACGACTCAACAGCACTTAACGACAACAACAGCATAGAGAGAGATTAGTTGGCCTAGTGGACAGGAAGTGATGCTACCAGGCCAAAAGTGGGTGACTCTAATCTGCAGCTCTCAGGCCTGTTTTTTGATTGTTTTTGGTGAAACATCTTTCTGGGTCATATAACCCTATTCTGTCCACTTGCTGTACAGAGGTAACTTGTGGTTGCTGTGGAGCTGAACACTGTGACACTGCTGTGTCAAATGTGAGAATAGTTACCCGTGGTGGACAGTGTTTGGTGGAGCTCTCCGATTAAAACAAGCTTGAAAGCAGGAGTGGCATCCACTTCTGAAATAGCTTGCCTCTGAAAACTCTATGAACCTGGAGAAAGGATGAAAGTTATACAAGTGTCCAGGTCTTTCGTTCATAGGGTTGCTATGAGTCGACTACAACTCGATGACACTTAGCAACAACAACAACATAGGTCACAAGCAACTTGACATAACAGCACAACAATAATATATGAAGACTATAGTATAGAAATACTCTATGCTGCCAGACAAAACAGAATGTTCTCTCTACTGAAGATTGTATTTTAAGATATTTTTGTCAAATAACAGTATCAAACTCACTGCCATCAAGTCAGTTTGATTCATAGCAATTCTTCATCAGGTTTCTGAAGCTGTAAAACACAATGGGTTGAAGCTGTCCATCTTTCTCCCTTGGCTTGGGTGGTGAATTTAAATCTATGGAGATATGTAGTCTTTGTGTTAGCTGTGCATTGCTTGACAGAATACACCACCAGAATTCCCTAACAGAGCACAAGATGGAGAAGTGAATTAAAAACTCTAATATTAGAAATATAATGCAACTGGGAATATTTAACATGAGCACAAGTGTATCCCTTAAAGATTTAGACATTTAGAAGAATGGCATTAAGAAAAATAATTATGTACGTGCTACAAAGAATAAAACTTGATTAAAGGTATCAAAATATTCAAGGTGCAATTTTTAGGTCAGCATAAGAAGATATGGTTTTGTGTAGTCAGAATAGTCCAAGAATGGCCACTGGAGGTAGTGATTTCCAGATTAAATCAAGTAAGTTCTAAACAGAAATTTTATAAAGGAAAATGGGGTAGCCTTACCTAGATCAAAATTTGCAGGATAAAATAACCTAGAAGATTCTTTTTTAGCCTCAACATTTTATGAATTAATTCTAAAACTTCATGTTATCATGAGAATCTATATTAAAGAAAGTTTTCTTACTTCAACTCTCAAAGTTATTATTCTTAGGAGGAATGAGGTAGTGTTCCAATGGACGCTTTAAAAAAATATTTTAGAACCGTGTTGTTAGTATTTTGTAAATAACTGAGAGATGAATCTCTAGGGGAATGTCTTATTCATTTCAGAACATAGATAAAAATTCAAAAATTACCTCTAATTTTATGTTTTATTAGTAGGAAAGTAAAGAGAGTTAAGATAAAATGTTATTGTTGTTATGTGCCGTTGAGTCACATGCAACTCACAGTGACCTTATGTACAACAACTCTAAACCCTTCTCTATCCTTTGACAGCCTCACTGTCTGCAACACACATAGCCCCATTACCCTAGGCACTGAAACAATCTATCTCATTGATGGTCTTCCTATCTGTACTGTCCCTCCACCCTCCTAATCATTATGTCCCTCTCCAAAGACTGGTCCTTCCTTGCAACATCTCCAAAGTATGTCGAATGAAGCTACAGAATCCTTGCCTCCAAGGAGCAGCCTGATTTCACCTTCTCTAGAACAAACCTGTTTGTTCTCTTAACAGTCCATGATATATTCAATACTCTTCTCCAACACCACATCTGAAAGGCATCAATTCTCCTTCTGTCATCCTTAGTCATTGTTCAGCTCTCTAATGCATACCAAGTAATTGTAAAGACTATGGCCTGGATCTGGCACATCTTAGTCTCCAGACTGACATCGTTGCTATTCAGTACTTTGGAGAGGTCTCTGACAGGAGACTTTCCCAAGGCAATACGTCTTTTAATTTCCCGGCTGCTGGTACCAAGCAAACTAAAACTGTTATCAATCTCAATCTCTTCACCATCTATCATGATGCTGCCAATTGGCCCAGTGGTGAGAATCTTGTTTTCGTAATGTTGAGCTTCAATCCATACTGAAGGCTGCAGTCCTTGACCTTCTGCAAGCAAGCGCTTCAGGTCCTTTTTCAGTCTCAGTAAGCAGGATTGTGTTATCTGCATAACACAGATTGTTGAAGAAATACAATTTAAAAAATCAGATTTAAGACATATGTAGTCAAAATCTATTATTTTCCTTTATTAAAATACAACTACATACATATAATAGAATTTAATGGTCTAATGTCATTAATATATTGGCCTTATAATAAAGAAACTAATTTCATGTTGTTGACTCATATTCATGGTGATTGCATATGTGTCCAAGTTCAACTGTGATTAATAGAGTTTTAAATATTTGATTTCTTAGGAGTGGATAATTGTGCTTTTCAGACACCTCTGGGTAGATTTGAACCACCAACCTTTTGATTAACAATTAAGTGCATTAACTATATAGACCATCTAAGGACTCCTGGAAAATAATATCTATCTTTTATTAAGGCAAGTTTTATGCCTGTAATAACTTGATAGTTGAAGTCAACTAGATGCAGTTGGTTCAGAACCAACTCATAGTTGGCCCTCCAGCAGGTTTTCAGAGACTGTAAATCATGCAAGAAGAGATTTTACATTTTTCTCCCAAGGAAAGATTTGAACTGCATGCTTTTGATTTGGCAGCACAACTCCTTAACCAAAGAGCCACCAGCGCTCTCTTATCATGTTAAAGAAATATTAATAATAAAATAATCTTAAAGAAATATTACTAATAAAATTGATAATTCTGAAGTTATAAGAAATTAAGTAACTTTCCCAATCACTATAACAGAAAATTTCCATTGTCCAAATATATCATGTACAGGTGGACCATTGTGTCTAAAGAGTCTTGAAGTAGGTAAACCCTACCTCATACATATCCAATATTTCTTAAATTTGAAATTATTAAATGATGGTAAGATACTCAGAAACATGAATGGTGCAATTATCTGAGCATCATCCTAATCCATGTGACAATGTGTCACCATCACATTATTCTACTAAACAATTTTGATGCTAGCATTTGCAATAAACTGGAAATAGGTATAAATATTCCATTGTACATTTGGAAACACATAATTGTTTAACAAAGTGTCATAGTGAGAGTCAGGATTGAAGTACTGGAGAACAATCTCTTAATAAAGGCATTAACTTCCTTATATCACTTTTCTTAATTTCTCACCCCCCTTTTCTGATAATAGCTGCCAAGTAAGTGGGAACTATCTTCATTAATTGACTAGTCATTCTACTTATTTTTTTGTTTTGTTTTGTTTTTATATTTCTTTTTTTTTTGTTATACTATTGTATTTACAAAGTTTTAGTACATTGTTTTCCAGACTAGACTCTTCCAATTTCCCTCTCATCCTCACCCATCAAATTATACAACCCCATGACCAATTTGCCCAGCCTTCCCTCTCACATCCTCATCCCTGTACTTCCACCCTCCCTCACCACCTGTCCTTATACTCATTACAATAATGGTTTTATACAATATTTGTCCTTGTGAGACTGTGTTAGTTCTCTCAGCATAATGCTCTCCAGTCACTTCCAAGTTAGTTAATAATTTACAAAATCATTGTTCCTGGGTGCTGTGTACCATAATTTCTCAATCCATTCAATTGCAGTTGGACGTCTGGGCTGTTTCTGTGTTTTTGTGATAATGTTGCTATGAACATTGGTCTACAAGTCTCCATTTGTGCCTCAGTTCTTATTTTCTCAGGATATATTCCAAGTAATGGAAAAGCTGGGTCATATGGAATTTCTATTTTCAGCTTTTTTTTTTAGGAAGTGCCAAACTGCCTTCCAGAATGGTTGTACCATTTTACAATCCCACCAACAATGTATAAGAGTTCCTATCTCACCACAGCCTCTCCAATATATATTATTTGCTGCCTTGTTAAACTTTGCCACAGCTTCTGAAATGAGATAGTATCTCATTATGGTTGTAATTTGCATCTCTCTTATTGCAATGATTTTGAGCATTTCTTCATGTGTCTGTTTGTTACTCGAATATCTTCCTCGGTGAAGATTCTTTCCATGTCTTTTGCCCATTTTATAAGTGGGTTATTAGTCTTTTTCTTGTGGAGGCCCAAGAACATTCTGTAAACTTTTGTTGTGAGACCCTTACAAATGTTTGTTCCCAGTTAATAGGTGTACAATATGGATTGAGGCTCAATGTCAAGAAGACAAAGGTTCTCACCACTGGAGCAATTGGCAGCATCAGGATGGATGGTGAAGAGATTGAGATTGTACACAGCTTTAGTTTGCTTGGCTCCATAGTCAA
>NW_006399763.1:30656240-30665287 GCF_000299155.1 Elephantulus edwardii | reverse complement strand
AATAACAATAGGTGTTATTTTCACCCAGTTGGAAAAACATTTTTGATGGGCACAGTTATTTAATCTTTAGAAGTTCCCATTCATTATTTTTTATTACATACTATTTTATTTACAAAATTCAAATACATTATTCTTTTGAAGACATTCTTCCAATTTCCCTCACCCCTCCCACCAATCAAAATTGTACAAATCAATAATTAATCCCCCGTTCCCCCTGCACATCCCCATCCCTCTGTTTCCACCCTCCCCTACCCCCCTTGGATTCTTATACTCATTCTACAATAATGGTTTTATACAATATTTGTACTTGTGGAACTCATTCAGCATAATGCTCTACAGTCCCTCCCAAATCAAGTAACTGTTTACAAAATCATTGCTCCTGCATGGTGTGTGGTATTCCATTGCGTGAATGTACCATAATTTCCCAATCTATTAAATTGCAGCTGGACATCTGGACTGTTTCCATGTTCTTGCGATGGTGAGTTAACATTGCTATGAACATTTGTCTACAAACCTCCATTTGTGCCTCTGTTCTCATTTTCTCAGGGTATATTCCAAGTAGTGGAATAGCTGTGTCATATGGAATTTCTGTGTCCAGTTTTTTGAGGAAGCGCCAAACTGCCTTCCAGAATGGTTGTGCCATTTTACAATCCCACCAACAATGTATAAGAATTCGTTTCCTACCACAGCTGCTCCAACATTTAATACTTGCTGTCCGGTTAAACTTTGCCACTGTTAGTGGTGTGAGATGGTATCATATTCTGATTGTGCATTCCTGCCTGTATTTGCAAGTCTTTTTATACCATGAACTTCTGAGCTTGATCTGAGTTTGTCTCTTATGAATTTTATGGTTTCGTACTTTACTCCCAGGTCTCTGATCTACTTTGAGTTGATTTTTTGATATGGTGTGAGATGTAGATCTTATTTTACCTTTCTGCAGTAAGCAGTTTGGTTTTGCCATCACCATTTGTTGAAAATGTGGTCATTTCCCCACTTGATAGCTTTGATTTCCTTGTCGAATATCAGTTGACAATAGGTAGCTGGGTCTATTTCTGGGTTCTCTAATTTGTTCCATTGGTCTATGTGCCTGTCATTGTTCCAGTACCATGCTGTTTTTGTTACTACTGCTGTGTAGTAGGTTTTGAGGTCACGGAGTGCTATGCCTACCATCTCATTTTTGTTTTTCAGAAGTGTTTTGCTTATTAGGGGTTTCTTGCCTCTCCAAAGAAATGTGACAATTTTCTTTTCAATCTCCTTTAGAAATGACTTTTTTATCTGTATTGGGATTACATTGAACATGTAAATGGCTTTTGGTAGAATTGTCATTTTCATGATATTGAGTCTTCCTATCCATGAACAGGGCACCTTTTCCCATTATTTTTAGGTCTTTTATTGTGTCTTGCAAAAATACTCTGTAGTTTCTTTGTGTAGGGCTTTTCTATCTGTAGTTAGGTTCACTCCCAGGTATCTCAATTTTTGGTTGGCTACTCAACAGCACTTAACAACAAACAACATTGTAAATGGTATTTTTTTAATTTCCTTTGGAGTTCTCTCTTTTCTGTTGAGGAAACCTACTGATTTTTGGATATTGATCTTATATCCTGACCATCTACTAAATTGGCCTACTAACTCTAATAGTTTGTTGTTGTTGTTGTTGAGTCCTTGGGGTTTTCTTTGTATACTTCCATATCATCTGCTTATATCGACAGTTTAACCATCTCTTTGCTGATCTAGATGCCTTTTATATCCTTCTCTTGTTGTATTGCCCTAGCTATCACTTCCAATACAATATTGAATAGAAGTTCTGACAGTGTTCATTCTTGTCTGGTACCTGTATGCAAGGAAAAATGTTTTTAGTCTTTCTCCATTGACAATAATGTTAGCTCTTAGTTTTGCTTATATACTTTTCACTATGTTGAAAATTCCCTTCTATTTCAATTTTTCTGAGTGTCTTTATCAGGAAGAAATGTTTGATTTTGTTAAATGCCGTTTTGGCATCAATTGCTAGGATCGTGTGATTATTGTTATTTACTTTGTATTTATAGTGAATTGTTTTGTACCGTTGAGTTGGAACCAACCCATAGCTAACCCCTCTGGCAGGTTTTCAAAGGCAGTTAAACACATGGGAGGAGATTGTTCATCCTTCTCCCATAGAGTATCTGGTTGCCTCGAACTGTGTGCCTTCAGGATTGCAGGACAGCTCCCTGCCAATAAATCTAGAGTCAGTTCTGACTCGACGGTACACAACAGCAACAACAATATAGTGAATCGCGTTGATTGTTTTTCCATTGTTGAACCATTCGTGCATACCTATTATGAATCCCTCTTGGTCATGGTGAATTGGGATTTTTTCATCTATATTCATGAGAGATTTTGGCTTGTGGTTTTCTTTTCTGGTAATATCTTTGCTTGGTTTTGATATTGCTTCATAGAATGACTCTGGAAGTGTTCCTTCTTTTTCAATTTTTTGAAAGAATTCAAGTAGAATTGGAGCTTAATCTTCTCTGAATGTTTGGTAGAATTCAGCTGTGAAGCCATATGGTCCAGGAGTTTTTTTTTTATGGTGAGGTCTTTTTATGACCTTTCCAATTTCTTCTTCTGTGATGCGTCTGTTCAAGTGTTCTATATCTGTCCTTGTCAGTCTGGGTAAGGGATGAATTCCAAGGAATTTGTCTATTTCCTCTATTTATTAGAGTATAGATTTTATAGTATTCTGATATTATTGAATTAATTTTCTCTGGTTATGTTGTGATGTCACATCTGTCATTTCTTAATTTGAGTTATCTGTGCCTTCTCTTTTGTTAAGTTTACCAGTGGTTTGTCAATTTTATTGACCCTTTTGAAAAGTCAGATCTTGGTCTTATTGATGGTTTCAATTATTTTTCTGTTTTCTATCCCATTGATTTTAGCTCTTGTCCTTATAATGTCTTTTCTTCTAGAGGATTAAATTGCTGTTCTTTTTTTATTTGCTGAAAGTACTGAGTTAGATCATTGATTCTTCTTCTTTCTTCCTTTTTTATGTGTGTGCCTATTGCTATAAACTGCCCGCTGAGGACTGGCTTAACTGTGTCCAAGAGGTTTTGGTAAGTTGTATTTTCATTATCCTTTTTTTACAAGGAAATCTTATTTCATTCCTTATTTCTTTCTTAACTCAATCATGTTCTAGCAGAGAGTGTTTAGTTTCCATATGGGTGGTTTTGTAAGCTTTACTCTCCTGTGGTTAATTTCTAGTTTTATGGCATTGTGGTCTGAGAAGGTACTTTGCATTATTTCAATGTTTATCAATTTGTTTAGACTTGTTTTGTGTCCTAATGTATGGTCAATTCTGGAGAATATATCCTGTACATTTGAGAAGAAAGTGACTTGAGTTTTATTTCGGTGCAATTCCCTGAATAAATCTACAAGGTTAAATTGGCTGAATATATAGTTTAGATCTTCTGCATCTTTTTTAAGTTTCTTTTGAATTGATCTATCCTTTGGTGATAGTAATGTGTTGAAATCTCCTACCACTATTGTGGTGCTCTCTATTTCTCTCTTCAAATCTGTAAACCATGTTTTATGTAATTTGCTGGTCTGTAATTTGGTGCATGAATGTTAACCAAGGTTATGTCTTCTTGATCTATCATGTCTTTAATCAGTCTGTAATGCCCTGCATTATCTTTGATGTTGGTTTTAATTTTTAATTCCATTTTATCAAAGATGACTATTGACACTCCTGCTCTTTTGAGGTTGCCATTTGCCTGGTATATTTTTTCCCAATCTTTGATTTTGTGTCTGTCTTTCTTCTTTTTTTTTTTTTTTTTTTTAGATGTGTGTCTTGTAGACAACATATTGATGGGCTTTGTTTTATTGGTTTTTTGTTTGTTTGTTTGTTTGTCTTTATCCATTATGAAACTCTTTTTCTCTTACTTGGTACATTTAGTCTTTTTTATGTTAAGTGTGATTGTTGTCAGGCCAGTCTTTATTTTTGCCATTTTACTATGTTTCTTTTTCTGTTGTTTCTGGTTATTATGGTTCATGTACTTTTTTTTAACATCTCCATGTGCAGGACTTCACTTTAAATTTCTTGTAGTTTTAGTCTTGTTTTCAAAAATTACTTAAGTTCCTTCTTTTCTGCAAAGAGTCTAATTTACCCCTCATATTTGATGGAGAGCTTTGCTGGATATTGAACCCTTGCCTGGAAATTGTCATCTTTCAACTTTCTGTATATGATATCTTATTGCCTTCTAGCTCGCATGGTTTCTGCTGGGAAATCAGAACTTAATCTAATTGTTTCCCCTTTGTAGCTCTTTGGTTTTTTCCCCTTGTGTTGCTTTTAAAATTCTATCTTTATCTTTTAATATGGAGAATTTGACTATGATATGTCTTAGTGTTTTACTTTTTGGGTCTAGTCTATTTGGTGTTCTCAGTGCTTCTTGAATGTGGATTTCTTTTTCTTCAAAATACCAAGGATATTTTCTTCTAGTACTTCTTCTACCATTTTCTCAGTCATTTCCCTGTTATTCCCTTGTTCTGTTTGATGTCATTCCACATGATTCTAATGTTTTCTCATTTTCTTTATGTCTCATCTCTGATTTTTCTTCCATGTTCTTAGTGAGGGTCTTGTCTTTCAGCTCACTTCTGATCCATCTTTTTGTATGTTTTTATTCTACCAGCATGTTGGACACTTCTGCCATTTCAGTCTTAATATTCTGGATTGCATTTTCTTGCTTCTCTGTTATTTCCAAAACTGTGTTGGCTATACCTCTCTGTCTTGTGATGATTTTTTTAAGTTCTTGCACCACTTTATTTACTCTATCAATTCTTTCTTCCATCTTTTGCATTTTCTTTCATAGATGTTCAAGTTGTTCCTCATCCATATATTTCTTCTGAACTATTGTCTCTGAGATATTTGTTCCCTTATTGACTTCCAGTGTTTCTTCTTAAATTTGTATCTTTTTCTTTAGCTGATCAAATAATTCTACATCAACATATTTCTTCTGGTTTTCTCTATCTGTGGTATTCATTGGGTCTGCTTTTTTAGGAAAAGGGTTATTTTGTTTTTTTTCATGATGGCTAATGTGGATTGCAGCTTTTTTGACATTATGCAAATCTTTTCTTAGTAGATATTAGGCTGTTGTAACTAAAAATTACCCAGGATATGGCAATGTTTTGTGAAGCACCTACATATATGTTGACCTCAGGTCTGACAGCAGTTACTTCCTGAAGTTTCTTAATGATAGAAGAGGAGGCTTGTTGTTCTCTTCTGGTAGTGGCTTCTTGTCTGCCTTGAAATGTCACTGTCCTCCCTATTGTTTGATCTTAAGGTGTCCCACGTGGTCAAGCTAGTTGGAACAGATCCATGGTATCTGATGATGCATGGCAGTTGCTTCTGACAATGCTCAATGGTGGCTTCTATGTTCTGCTTGTTGTCTCACTGTTGTCTTGTTATGCACCTTCACGTAGACTATGATTCATAGCTACCTTATGAACTATAGCTCTGAACCCTACCCTATGCTGAACCAATTTCACTGTTTCTGATACACCAGCCCCTGTTACCACAGTCATTGTTTCAATATATTTTATTCAGGATCTTTCTCTCATGTACTGACTCCCCCCCTTCCAAGCATGCTGTCCTTCTCTAGAGACTGTTCTTTAATGGCAACAACCCCAAGTGTGTGATATGGAGCTTCAAAATCTTTACTTCCAAAGAGCAACCTTGTTTCACCCTCTCCAACACAGACCTGTTTGTTCTTTTGGTAGTCCATGGCATATTCAATAGTTTTCTTCAGCAGCACAACTCAAAGGTATAGATTCTTCTTTTGTCATACTTAGTCATTGTCCAGTTGTCTCACGCATAGCAAGTAATGTGGGAGACTATGACCTAGATAAGAAACTCCTTAATCTCTAGATTGACATTGTTGCTCTTTAGTACTCTGGAGAGGTCCCTGACAGCAGACTTTCCAAATGCAACTTATCTTTTGATTTGTGACTTCTGGTGTCAATAGTGTTAATTGTGGAGCTGAGCAAGATGAAGTTGTTAACTATAATGATCATTATGATGTTGTCAATTGGCCCAGTGATGAAAATCTTTGTTTTCTTGATGATGTCTCATATAATAATATATAAGTACACAATAAATGCTGTAAAATACAAAATTGAGTCACAGTTTTTCAGAAATACAAAGATCTTACTTTTTTGAGATAAAAATGGAAAGAAACTTTGTAAAAACTGTACTAGAAGTTAAAAGACTATGCATCAATGTCTATGAAGTTCTGAGTGAAAATTATTTTGAACTTAATGTGGTAGGCTAGGCCAGGTGTTGATTGTGGAATAGAACATCAACTACTCATATGCAAGTTCAAACTGAAGTTAAAGAAAATCAAATCAAGTCCATAAGGACTAAGGTTTGACCTCCAGTCTATACCACCAGAATTTACATACATCTCAGGAACAGGTTTGAAGCTCTGAGTGCTAATGAGTGAAGACTCGATGAGCTGTGTGAGGATATCAAAGATATCATTCATGATGAATGCAAAAAGTCACTGCAAAGACAGAGGAGAAAGTAAAGATAAAGATGGAAGTCAGAAGAATCTATGAATATTATAGTATAATTCCTTTCTAGAAGAAAAAGCAAAGGGAAGCAATCAAGAATTTAAGAAGCTGAATAGAAGATATTTCAAAAAGCAGCATAAGAAGACAAAGCAAAATATTATAATGAACTGTGCAAGGAACGAGTCAGAAAATCAAAGAGGACAAACTCACTCGACATTTCTTAAACTGAAGAAACTTAAGAACAATTGAGCTGCAATATTTAAGGATGCTGGAGGCACAATGTTGAAAGACTCAGGAAGCATCCAAAGAAGATGAATGGAATACACAGAGACATTATAGCAAATAGAATTGGCTGACACAGAAGAATTTCATGAAATAACATATGATCAAGAGCCTATGGCGATGAAGAAGGAAGTTCAAGCTACTCCAAAGAAATTTGCAAAAAGCAAGGCCCCAGGAATTGATAGAATGAATACTAATTGACATATTTCAGCAAACAGATGCTGCCTTGGAGGCACTCACCAGGTGGTGCCAAGAAATCTGGAGGACAACAACCTGGCCAACTGAATGGAAGTGATCCTTATTTATTCCTATTTTTTTAAAAAAAAGGTGGTCCAAGAGAGTGTGAAAATTATCATTAAATTATCACACAAGCAAGGTACTGCTAAAGATTATACAGAAATGACTGGAGCAACATATCAACAAAGAACTGCCAGATGTGCATGCTTGGTTTAGAAGAGGTTGTGGTACTAGGGACATCTTAGTGAATGTTAGATGGATCTTGGCTGAAAACAGAGAGTACCAGAGGAATGTTGATCTGTGTTTCATTGACTATGCAAAGTTATTTGCCTGTGTAGATCACAACAAATTATGGCTAACCTTGAGAAGAATGGAAGTCCCAGAACACTTGATTGTGTTTATGTGAAACCTATTCTTGGACCAGGATGCTGTCCTCAGAAGAGAGCAAGAAAATACTGCATGATTCAGGATCAGTAAATGTGTGCAGAAAGGATTTATCCTATCTCAATTCCTTTTCAATCTATATGTGGAACAAATAATTTGGGAGGCTGGATTTTGTGAGTAAGAATGTGACATCAGGACTGGAGGAAGACTCATCAGCAACCTGCATTATTCAGATGATGTAACCTTGCATATTGAAACTAAAGAGAACATGAGATGTTTGCTGCAGAAGGTCAAGGACTTCAACTCTCTATATGGATTGAAACTCAACATAAAGAAAACAAAGACTTTCACCAGTTGGGCCTATTGACAGCTTCATGATGGACAGGGAAGAGATCGAGATAGTTGGTGTCTTTGCTTGCTGGATTCTACAATCAATACTTTGGGCACCAGAAGTCAGGAAATCAAAAGACAGAGTGCATTGGGTGAGTTGGCTGTCAGGGACATCTCTTGAGTACTTAAGAGCAATGATGTAAGTCTAGAGATTAAGGTGCACTTGATCCAGGCCATGGTCTTCACAACTACTTGCTATGCACCTGAAAGCTAGACAATAACTTATGGTGATAGAAGAAGGATCAATGGCTTTGAGTTGTTTTGCTGAAGAAGAGTGTTGAACACACTGTGGACTATCAGGAGAAAAAAAAAAACAGGTCTGTTCTGGAAAGGGTGAAACCAGGCTGCTCCCTGCAGGCAAGGATTTTGAGGCTCCACTTCAAATATTTTGGATATGTGGCAAAGAGGGTCCAGTCCTTGGAGAGGGACATCATGCTAGGAAGAGTGGAGGGACAGTGCAGGAGAATAAGACCCATGATAAGATGGATTGACTCAGTGACTGAAGAAATGAGATTAGATCTGTTAGAGATGATGATATTGACTCAGGATAGGAAGGTTTTGGAGCTAATGTACATACAACAACAACAGGGTGGCAGATGGCCAATTATGATGACCTCCACAACTTGTTTTTGGTGTTCCTGTTCTTGTGTGATTTCAACCCCTTCAGAGTGGTTAGGATTTAAGATTTGATTGTAACTTACTGAATAAAACAAAGTTGATATGATGTGTGTAATTATGTTTGAAAAATTGTTATCATGCTACATATCACTGTAGCAACTGTCTTGTTGGAATCTTCCTTTTCTATGTTGGCTTCAAAGATGCAAGTTGATGTTTTCAAACTTGGCAAAACAAGGAGTTGTGAATGACAATCTCTTAGGCCTGAGAATATCTTTGACAGTCATCAGGAAACTGAAGCTCTTAGTCCTGAAACTGTAAGGAATTGAATTTTACCAATAACTTGAGTGATCTTAAAAAAGTTGTCCCCACCACGACAAGATAAAAATAAAGAATCGAATTGAAAAATGGGCACAGGATATGAACAGACACTTCACCAAAGAAGATATTCAGATGGCCAACAAGCACATGAAGAAATGTTCAAAATTCCTGCTCTAAGAGAGATTTTTGAGTTGTGGTGCTGGAGAAGAGTGTTGAATATACCATGGACTGCTAGGAGAACAAACAG
Organism: Elephantulus edwardii; assembly: GCF_000299155.1. NCBI lineage: Eukaryota > Metazoa > Chordata > Mammalia > Macroscelidea > Macroscelididae > Elephantulus > Elephantulus edwardii. Next base: position 30,656,277 of record NW_006399763.1, on the reverse strand, counting down.
GTTTGTCCTGGAGAGGGTGAAGCCAGAATGTTCCCTA
>NW_006399763.1:30644621-30655161 GCF_000299155.1 Elephantulus edwardii | reverse complement strand
ATTCATTAAAATTATTAAAATTTAAAAAAAATGCCAAAGAAAAAAAGCTGTCCCAACAGATTCTGAGGCTGGCTGATCTCACCATTGTGTTGCAGCCTGAGCAAGCCAAGAGAAAATGAAGCCATTTGAGATACATTTTTTTTTCCTGTGAGGAAGCACTAGGATCAAGGCTGAGACCACCAGGTTCCCAGAACTGACAAAGCTGGAGAAGACTCTAAAAGATGCCATCCAGTCAACAATGATTCACAGCATTTCTACTGAACAACAGATGGGAACCATGGATTCTGGCAAAAGGAGTAGTTCAGGTGTTAATCTAGATTTCAAGAAAGAATTGTTGATTTTTCCCTTTTCAAACAGAGGTTCAAATAAAGAAGTACAGAGGCCTGGCATAAGACATGGATCACCTTTCAGGGAGGATCCTACTCCCAGCTGTGTAGAGGATGTAAAGAGGAGTTTCCTTGTATTTGGCCTATGGCACATGCTCTGAAGCAAAATTCAAGAATGGAAAAATGTAATCACTGACCTTCTCTCAAAAAATAGCAAATTCTGAAATGCGTAGAGAAACAGAATACCTTGATTAACAAGTAGGTCTTTCATTTGATAAATTACATTTCTTCAGCATGGCTCATCTGAGAGAAACATGAACTATGTCCCTTGCTTCTCTGGATTTTCCCCATGTCAGCTGGTAACTATTTCCAAAATATTTAATCTTAAACATTAGAAATATTAAGTGTTCAGGGCTTGTTTCTTTTTACTCCTTAAGAAACAAAGGATTGAACCACAGCAATGCCACATAAGAAGCAGGCTATCTCACACCCTACACAAGTGCAAAGCAAGATGTCACCTCAAAAGGTGACACAGCATCAATGGATTTCCTGAAGCCAGAAAGTCTGATGGAACTTTCTGACACAGGATTCAAAAAAACAGTGATTGATTCATTTTAATGGGTAAAAGACAAACTTGAAGAATTACAGGACACTACAATAAAAAACTAGAAGGAGCTTAAAAAACAAAACAAAGCAAAAAACAACCCAAGACAACACAGATGAAACAAATGAAGCTTTAGAGGCTCTGGAAAAACAAGACACCACTATCCAGAATATGAGGTCCAATATTTCAGATGCTGTCACCATGATGGAGGGACACATGAATAGAGCTGAAGAGATGGAACACAGAACCAATGAAACAGAAGATAAAATTGTCACCATTGATCTGATAGAGCAAAGAACAGAATCAAAAAGGAATAAAAAAAGAAGAAAACCTAAGAATAATGTGAGACACCATCAAGAGAAATAACATGGGCATCTTTGGAATCCCAGAATAGGAAGAAGCAAGTAAAGACTGAAAAAGTTGTGGAAGAATTACTAGATGAAAATTTCCCAGGCCTAATGAAGAATGAGAGCATATATATTCAAGAAGATGAGCAACACCATATAGACTAGGCCCTAAAAGAAAAACACCAAGGCATATTAAAAATAATATGAATTGAAGCTCAGCATCAAGAAAACAAAGATTCTCACCACTGGGCTGACTGGCAGCCTCATGATAGATTGTGAAGAGATTGAGATTGTCAACAACTTCCGTTTGCTTGGCTCTACAATCAACACTCTTAATACCAGCAGCCAGGAAATTAAAATATGTATTGAAATGGAAAAGTCTGCTGTCAGAGACCTCTCCAAAGTACTGAAAAGCAAATATCAGTCTGGAGACTAAAGTGCACCTGATATAGGCCATGGCTTTGCAATTACTTACTATGCATCAGTAAGCTGGACAATGACTAGGGTAATAGAAGGTGAATTGTTGCCTTTGAGCTATGGTGCTGTAGAAGAGTGTTGAATATACATGGACTGCTAGGAGAACAAACACGTTCATCCTTGAGAGGGTGAAGCCAGGCTGTTCCTTTGAAGCAAGGATTCTGAAGCTTTATCTGACATACTTTGGACATATTGCAAGGTGGGATCAGTCCTTGGAGAGGGACATCATGCTTGGTACAGTGGAGGGACAGCATAGGGGAGAAAGACCCTCGATGAGGTGGACTGATTCAGTTACAGGTAATGGGGATAGGTGTCTTGGAGACAATAAGACTAGCATGGGACAGAGCATGGTTTAGGGCTTTTGTGAATAGGGTCTCTATGAGTCATAGGCGTTTCAACAGCACATAACAACAACAACAACATCAACAACAAATTAGGGATATATATTGTTGTTGTTAGCGAGTGGTCTGCGACTCATAGTGACCCTATGTACAATAGCTCTCAACTCTACCTTGTCCTGAGCAAATTTCACTGGCTCTGACACACCTATTCACATTACTCTAGTTACTGTGTAAATCCATCTCATTTGAGGTTTTCCTCTCCAGCATTGTCCCTCCTCTTTTCTAAGCATGATGTCCTTCTTCAAATATTGGTTTCTCCTGGCCACGTGCCAAATGTATATGAGATGCATTTTCAAAATCCTTGTATCCAAGGAAAAACGTGATTTCATCCATTTCAAGAAAGACCTGATGGTTCTCTAGGTGGTCCATAGTATGCTCAATACTCTTTCCCACCACTGTAACTCAAAGAATTTGATTCTTTTTCTGTCATTTTTAGTCATTGTCTAGATCTATGAAATATGGCAAGTAATAGTGAAGACCACAGCCTGGATCAGGCACACCATAGTCTACAATAATATCTCTGTTCTTAAGCACTTTGGAGAGGTCCCTGACAGCTGACTTCCAAAGCAATTCGTCTTTGAATTGGTGCCAAGAGTGTTGATTGTAGACCCAAGAAAGCTGAAATGGTTAACAACCTCAGTCTCTTCTCTATCTATCATAGTGCTGCCAATTGGCCCAGTGGTGAGAATCTTTGTCTTCTTGATGCTGAACTTCAATCTATGTTGAAGACTGAAGTCTTTGGACTTCTGTAGCAAATGCTTCAGGTCTTACTTAGTTTCAGCAAGCATGATTGTGTCATGTGCATAACATAGATTGTTGAAGAGTTCCTCCAAAGTTGATGCCAAATTCCTCCTCATATAGTCCAGCCTTTTGAACGATCTGTTCCACAGACAGATTAAAAGATATGGAGACAAAATGCATCCTTGATACACTCTTCCTGATTTTTGAACCATACAGAGTATCTTGGCTCTGTTCTGAGGATATATCTTGGACCTCCTGGTCCAAGCATAGTTTTCACATGAGCACAATCAAGTGTTCTGGGTTTCCCATTCTTGTCAAGGTTAGTCACAATTTATTGTGAGCCACACAGTCAAATGTCTTTGCATAGTCAATAAAACATAGATTGACATTGCTCTGGTACTCTTAGTCAAGATCCATCTGACATTGGCAATGATGTCTCTAGTGCCATGACCTCTTCTAAACCCAACTTGTATTTATGCTAATTCTCTGTCAATGTACTGTTCCAGTTGTTTTTGCATAATATTCTGCAAGATTTTGCCTGCATGTGATGCTACTGATATTGTTTGGTGATTTCTAAACTCTGTCAGGTCATCTTTTTGTTTTGTTTTTTTTCCAATGGGAACAAATATGAATCTCTTCTAGTCAGTTGGCCAGGTAGTTGTCCTCCAGATTTCTTGACACAGCTGGTGAGCATGTCCAGGGCAGCATGAGTTTTTGAAATATATCAATTGATATTCCATAAGTTCTTGGGGCCTTGTTCTGTCAAATCCTACAGAATAGTTTGAACTTCCTTCTTCATCACTGCTGCCTCTTGGTCATATGTTGTTTTATGAAATTCATCTGTGCCAACCACAATTCTTTTTGGTACAATGACTCTGTGTACTCCTTCTATTTTCTTATAATGCTTCCTGGATCATTCAATATTCTGCCCATAGCATCCGTAACTATTGTACCTTGAGGTTTGAATTTGTTCTTTAGTTCCTTCAGCTTAAGAAGTACTCAGAAAGTTTAGCCCTTTTGATTTTCTGGCTCCAGCTTTTTGCACATTTCATTATAATATTTAGTTTTGTCTTCCTAAGCTTCTCTTTGAAATCTTTTGTTCAGCTCCTTAACCTTCTGATTGTTTCTCTTCACTTTGGCTTCTTGGCACTCTTGTATATACATACATACATGCATGCATAGGTTGTAGTTGTTATGTGCCGTGGCATCACCTCCAACCCATAGGGAGCTTATGTACAGCAGCTCTGAACTCTTCCCTGTCCTGAGTTAGTCTCACTAATTTTGAGATACCAACCCCCGTTGCCCCAGTTACTGAATCAATCCATCTCATCTGGGGTCTTCCTCTCCAGCACTGTCTCTCCAATTGTTCCAAGTATGATGTCCTTCTCTAAGGACAGTCTATCCTGGCCATGGGTCCAAAGTGTGTGATATAGAGTTTCAAAATCCTAGTCTCCGAGGAGGGACTTTGTTTCACCCTCCCTAAGACAGACCTATTTGTTTTCTTGGCAGTCCATGGTAGGTTCAAGACTCTTCTGCAGCACCACCATTTGAAGGCATCAATTCTTCTGTCACCCTTAGTCATTGTCCAGCTCTGATACGTATAAAGCAATTGCAAAGACCATGATCTGGATTTGATACATCTTAGTGTGTAGACTGTCATTGTTGCTTTTCAGCTTTCTGGAGATGTCCCTGACAACATATTTTCCCAATGCAATTTGACTTTTTATTTCCTGACTGCCTGTGTTTTGAGTGTTAATTGTGGAGCTGAGCAAACTGCAACTGTTAAAAGCCTCAATCTCTCATTCCACAGTATTTGAAGCTTTTCTAAGTATTCACATTTTATTCAAAATACCAAATTTTGCAGTTTCTCATACATAGTTCTAACGCTTAAGACAAACAATCAAAGTCATTTGGTTAAAATAGATACCATTATTGCCATGCTTACACATTATTTTTAAAGGTTGGTTTTTTTTTTTTAACAAAAGTTTACTCATTCATTCATTATTGAACATTTTCCTCCCTAGCCCGTCAGTTTGGTTTTGTGGCTTGTGGGGATTTTTTTGTTTTTTTGTTCATTTTTTTCTTTTATATTAGTTTTCTCACAAATACATTGTATTTCACACTCTTCTTCATACATGTGTTTCATACAATCATCCTCATGCATTATACTTTATAAAATCAATCTCCATTGGACTTTATCCATCATTACCCAAACTTTTCAGTTCCCCACTGGATCATTCCCATTTCCTTCACCCCCTCTCTCTACCTACCAAACTGTGCAAACCTGTGGATTCACCCCTATCCATCCTCACCTTTCTGCTCCCACTCCGTCCTCCCTTGCGTCCACATATATGTTTCACTAGTTATCCTTCTATTTTTACAAAAATGATCTTATGGAGTATTTGTCCTTATGAAACTTAGTTCACACAGCATAATGCTCTCTAGTCTCTCCCAAGTTATGTCATATATTTTTATTTTCCCTTTTTTATTTATTGATTTTTTAAATTAATTTTAGTGAAATTTTACAAATAGTTAGGGTTTCCATTCATTCATTGATGCACTTTTTTCCCTGCCCATCACTTCCCCCTAATTCAATATTCTCCTTTAAAAGTAAAAGAAAAACTATTTCATTGTTATGCAGTCCCTCACCCCAAGTCCATTCCACTGTCAGCCTTCATTCTGGACTCCTGTCATGACAGTAATACCCAATCATATATCCCTTTTAAACAGTTCTCTCCCTCATCTATTTCAATACATAATTCATTCCCTCCTTCTCAGTCTTCCATCAACTCCAATGTCAATCCTGTTTTACAACAGTGGCCTTAAGCAATATTTGTCCTTTTGTGACTGAGATATTTCACTCAACATAATGTCCTCCAGGGTCATCCATTTTGTATAATATTTCACGAGTTCTTTGTTTTTCAATGCTGCTTAGTATTCCACTGTGTGAATATATCAGAGCTTCTCTATCCATTCGTTTGTTGATGGGCACTTGTATTGTTTCCAGCTCTTTGCTATTGTGAACAAAGGCACAGTAAACACAGGTGTGCATATATCGGGTTGGGTGGCAGTTATGGTTTCTTTAGGGTAAATTCTCAGTAGTGGAATTGCTGGGTCAAATGGTATTTCTATTTGTAACTTTTTGAGAAAGCACCATACAGCCTTCCATAGTGGTTGCACCATTTTACACTTCCACTAACAGTGAATAAGGGTTCCAGTTTCTCCACAACCTTGCTACCATTTGATTTTTACTGTTCTGTTAAATTTTGATGTTCTTACTGGGGTGAGATGATATCTCATAGTTGTTTTGATTTACATCTATCTGTCTTAGAGCTAGGGATTTTGAACATTTCTTCATGTGCTTGTTGGCCATCTGAATGTCTTCTTTGGTGAAGTGCCTGTTGTATATTTTTTAAATCGTTGCTCCTGAGCACTGCATAGTTTTCCATTGTGTGAGTATACCACAATTTCTCAATCCATTCGATTGTAGTTGGACATTTGGGGTGTTTCCATAATACACATTATTTTTACTCTTGTATTGGTTTTCATATAAAATTTGTATACATTTTATCTCGTTTATACCCATTCAGGAGTAAGGATTTTGAAAAATACTATGTAACATGAGAGAAATTGGAGAGCTGAGTGAGCCACCTCGGTCTCATAAGGACAACTGTTATATAAGACTAGTTTTATGAAAATGGAAGGATTCCTAGTAAGATGTATAAAAAATTCCAAAGATGGAAGGAAAGGTGAAGGGGTGTTGAGGGTGGGTAGAAGGGAAAATCTTGAGATCACAAAATTATGTGAATAGAGTTAGGGGTTAAAGAAGTAGGAAAGATTCAGGGGGGACCTAAAAATCTGGAGTAATGGTGGTTAATTTTATTAAATTTTATTAAATAAATTTTATTAAATAAAATGTATAAAAATGATACTCTGGAACACAATGCTTACACATTCTTATTTAAAGTAGTCATTTGAACAGAATACAGCAATTTATTATTGTTTAAAATGTGGAAAGGTACTTTTTGGTTGCATCTTTTCACCATACCTATTCTGACTTGATAGCATACAACTACAATAACATCAGTCTATATACTGACCAAATAATTGAAGATACTGGATGGTATGAAGAAGAATATAGTATCAGGATTAGAGGAAAATTCATCAACAGCTTGCCTATGCAAATGATACAAGCTTGCTTGATGACATGAGGAAGACTTGATGTACTTACTGAAAATGATTGAAGATTATAACTTCATTATAGATTATACATCAACATCAAGAAAACCAAATTCCTCACAATGGGACAGATAGACAATGATTGCACAATCAGTTGAGAAAAGTTTAAAGTCATCAGTTTCATTTCCTTTGATTCCAAAATCAATATCCATGGAAGCAGTAGCTTCCATGGATATCACAAGATACATTGCACCAGGCAAATCTTTTGTCAAGGCCCTCCCTAAAGTGCTAAAGAGCAAGGATTTCAGCTTACAGACTAAGCTTTGCCTGATTCCAACCATGACATTTCAGTTGCTTCATGTGCAGTTGCTGTAGCTATGAGCTTGGCTTATCTGAGACTGTGCAGATGGCACAAGATATAACAAGATAAAGATATGTTGTTCATAGGGTCACTCTGAGTCATAGTTGAATTGATGTTCCCTAACAACAAGTGCATGAAGAACTTATGTCTTTGAATTGAGATATTGTTGAAGGATATTGAAGAATATGGGTAAAAAAAAAGGAGGAAAAAATCTATCTTGGAAGAAGTGCACATAGGGTATCCTAGAGGCAGAGAGGGTGAAACTTTTTTCACATACACTGGACATGGTATGTATCAGGAGTGGCCAATCCTTTGAAAGGGACTTCATATTTGGAAAAGCAAAGAGTTGGTAAAGGAGAAGAAGACACTCAATGAGATGGGTTACCAAAGTGACTGCAAAAAAATGAGCTGGAGCATGGTCAAAATTATGAGGATAATGCTGGATTAGGCAAGGTGTATATCTGTCATGCATCAAGATCCATGATTTGGAGTCCATTGGATGGCCTTTAACAACAAAAGCAACAATATGTTGTCTCAATTGTATCATCTTATAGATAATGAATATGACGATACAGGCAAGGGTAAAATTATTTTATGCTAATTTTTTAAACAGGCATTAATTGATTCTAAAAAATAGTGATCTCCTCAGTGCATTGGAGTGTTAGTCAGAATGCAAGAGAGTGTTTACCCCCTTTCTGACCATTACACTTAATTGAAATGAGAGCATTGCACTATGCATTAGGGGACATAGATGGAGTCCCTTAAGTGATTTTATCCCCCGATAGTTAATTTTTTTTTGCATTGGTGCACTACCTCATTGCCTTGGCATTAATGAGTTTTCAGTAATATGAAAACCAACTGAGAAGTGAAGAACCAGCTTCTAAATGAGCCGAGAAACTAGCTGGCCACTAAGTAGAGCAGGTGAATGTACAAACTCTTTCTGGTAGTGTACTTAATAAAATGCAATCAAGTGACTGGAAGATCGGCTTTTCAGGAACTACACCACCGTGACATGAATTCTAGACAGGATTGGAGATGGGTCAGGTGGTATTGCTATCCTCAACTCTTCATTTTTTTGTATCAACCTTTCTGGACCAAAGTATCTAGTTGTTTTATTAAATACTAGTCTAGACTCTTTTCCCAAGGACATCTTATATATTTATATGTGGTTACAAAATTTGACTTTTGTTGTGTACTGTCGAGTCAGTATGGGAACCAACCCATCCATTGCTGACACTCCAGTAGATTTTCAGAGGCTGTTAATTGCATGGGAGCAGATTGCCCATTCTTCTCCCCCAGAGACCAGCTGATAGCCTCAAACTCCATGCCTTTGGGATTGTAGCTCAGCTTCTTGCCACCAGAGCTCTCTTTATAAATTTTTGTTGTTTTTGTTGTTGTTTGATTGTCTTTGAGTAAAGCATGACTCATCGTGACCCTATGAACAAAAGGCCTGAAGCCCCTTTTACAACTATCGATATTTACTCCCTATAATATATATGCATCTCATTCAATCAACTAAAGGCTTTAAATTAAAGAAAGGATTTTTTTTTCCCTAGGGTATATTCTATATCTAAACTAGGTTTTGGTGTTTGGTTTTTTAAAATGTTGTCATTTATCCTTAAATTTTTTATTATTGTATGAGTTTATTTACAAAATTTGAATACATTATATCCGAGAACAGATTCTTCCAATTCCCTCACCCTCCCATCAAATTGTACAATCCCATGATTAACTCTGCCTCCCCACAGCACTTCCTCATCTCTCTGCTTCAACTCCCTCCACTTGGAGCGTTATACTCATTCTACAGTAATGGTTTTATACAATATTTGTTTTTGTGGGACTGAGTTCATTTAGTGTAATGCTCTCAAGTCCCTCCCAAGTTAAGTAATAATTTACAAAAGTATTGCTCCTGCATACTGCATAGTATTCCCTTGTGTGAATGTGCCATAATTTCTCAATCCATTTGTTTGTGGTTGTACATCTAGGCTGTTTGCATGTTCTTAACAATGGTAAATAATGCTGCTATGGACATTGGTGTACAAGTCTCCACTTGTGCCTCAGTTCTCATTTTCTCAGGGTATCATTCAATTAGTGTAACAGCTGGGTCATATGGAATTTCTATGTTCAGCTTTTTGAGGATGCACCAAACTGTCTTCTAGTTTGGTTGTACCATTTTACAATCCCACCAATGTATAAGAAGAGTTTCTTTATCGCCACAGCCTCTCCAATATTTATTACTTGCTGCCCTGTTAAACTTCGTCACTGGTACTGGAGTGAGATGGTATCTCATTGTGGTTTTGATTTTGCTTCTCTCTTATTGCCAGTGATTTTGAGCATTTCTTTATGTGTCTATTTGTCATTCTAATATTTTCCTCTGTGAAAATTCTTTCCATGTCATCTTCTAAATATTAAATTCACGTGTGCATAAAAAACTTGTCCCAAAAGGGTTGAAAGAAAAGCTACCAACTGGGAACAAATATTTGGTAATACCATCTCTGATAAGAGTCTCATAATGAAGGTCTATAAAATGCCTCTGCACCTCCACAAGAAAAAGACTGATAACCCAATTACAAAATGGACATAAGACTTGCCAAGAATATCCAAACTAGTTTTGCCAGAACTCTCTCACTCTTCACTCTTCCTGTTACCTGGCCTACAGATTTTGGAACATGAGCCTATAGGATTCTCTAGCCTGTCATCCTAAAGAAGTTTTAGTCAATTCCTTAAATCAATACATGTTGATACACCTATCTATTTCTAGAAAGAGAGGTTTATTCCTTAGTAAACAATAAGACTCAGTATTACTGCTAGCAATAGGATCCTAATTAAATTATTTCAACTCACATGTATAATTCTTTAATATTCTCATTCTAATATCTCATATTTAGCCATTGCTGACTTCATAACCGTACAGAACAGATCAAAAGACTGCTAAGCCCAGAGAGACTTAAAACTTATCAGAACTCGAACTCATTTGTCAAGTTGGTATCTACTCATCATAACTGATCCTCCTTTGGGTTTTCAAAGCTATAAATCACACAGGAGGAGTTTGCCTAACTTCTCCACTGGAATTACTAGTACTTTGAAGTTCAAGGAAGTCACAT
>NW_006399763.1:30638821-30644515 GCF_000299155.1 Elephantulus edwardii | reverse complement strand
TATGATAGGGAAAAGTATGTTTAATTAAAAACATAAATACTCATAAGGGAAATTAATTGAATACAACATATTAATATAACAAAAGAATTCATAGTCACTAGAAGTACAAGTATCTCTGGTGGTTTAGCAGTGAAGAGTTTTGCTGCCAACATGAAAGCACATGGTTGGAATCCATCACTTGATTTGTGGGAGAAACATGGGCAATCACTTTTCATGCTCAAGGGTCAGGTATAATTCAGTTCTGACTGAATGGTACATATAACAGCAAAACCAAAATTACATTTTATACAGATTGTCCAATAGCATGGTAAAAGGTTTCTAAAACAATATTAATATAATGATGTATAAAAAGACTGGAAGGAAATATAGCAACATAGTTATTAAGAGTTATCTCTAGATGTCTTTATTGTGAGTTAATTCTAAATTTTTCTTTTGCAATTTAATATTTTCTTTGTAATCATTTGCTGTTGAAAAAACCCACCAAACACAGAATAGTGGTTTTCCAATTATAGTTGCCTAAAAAGTGGGAACTTTCCCAGTCAAAACTCAATTCTTTGCTATTGAGTGGGAACTGACACATAATAGCTGACTGTACAGCAGGTTTTCAGAAACATGTATATTGCACAGAATGAGACTGCCCATCTTTCTCTTGTGGAGGAGTTGGTGGATTCCAACAAAGTGCCTTTGGGTGGAGAGCACACCTCCTTACCACTAAGCTCTCAGGGCTAAAAATGTTGTATTTGCAATGCTAGTCAGATTTTTCAAGTATTCTGAAATCTTAGATCTGAGTAACTCTTAAGAGGGCAATGTAAAAACAATACTTGTATACATGTACCATAAACTTTCTGAAAAAAGTTTATGTCTGTTTATCATTACTCTATGTGCTTGTTTTTTTCATCTAGCAACTTGGTATAACATGAAGGTCGGACTGATGAGATATCAAGGCACCATCACCTGTGCAACAACTGGTTGACAATTGGAAGTTCACTGAATCCTTATTTCCTGAGTCTGTGATCCACACCAAGGTATGTCAGCAGCATCACTTTTGGAAATTTGTGAGTATTTGTATGCACTCACAGATCACCCAGGCTGAAATCAAAACTTGTAGAGTTAGAATCTTGATGTGAGAGACTATAAACATGCATATTGAAATGCTGCATAGATGACTCTGATAGGCATTCTTTTTATCAGTTACTGTTGTGAGCAAAGTCTGGCCTTCGAGTACAGAAATAGTTAAGATATTGAAAGTGTTCCCAATAACAAGAATCATAGTAAAACTGAATTTCAAATGTTTAGGGTTTTTTTTTTCCATAAAGGAGATTTTGATGAGGACAGAGGGAGATAATGGGAAGATTTGGATACATGAAAAAAAAATGGAGGCAATTAATAAAACAACAACCAAAAAAACCACCTTCAAAAAAAACATACCATAGAGTGGATACCAGGAGTCACCCAAACTAATGATCAACTATGTCCTCTTTCTTCAGTTGGAAATGTCTCTGGCACTTCAAGAGTGCTTTTACCAACTCTAAAAGTAATTAGGTGCTATTGGTGAGTAAAGTTTAAGAGTTAAATTGCTCACATTTTAACAATAGCTGAATAGTCAATGCAGCAGAAAGTAGCCATTTCATTAACGCTTTTTGCAAGACCAGTAAGTGCAGCACTTATGCAGATTTGCCTTAGAGTTACACCTCCAAGGCCACACTTTCCATGTTCTTTAATTTTCTCATGTAAGTAAATGGCTAGTCTTCAAATCCATGTCATTTCTGTGCTCTCTTTCCAATAAGGTGGGTAATATCTGCCACAAAGAGATTTTTAATTTTTTTTTTTTAGTACGATGCATTTTAACTTCTTACCTTTGGAAGATCCCAAAGCTGGCTCACTCTTTTGAAGAATGATGTGAGAAATGGATGTTTTCTAAAGTTGGAGGTGGAGGTCACAGAGGCTTTTCATCTGAGAATAATAGTTGCCTCAGAACTGGCCCAGCATCCCCTTGAAGACCTGAGCAAGTCTGTAGTAGCTCTGTGTGTCAGGCTGGACACAGAAACTAGTTTGGACAGCTTTAATTTCTACTGTATTCAGAAACTTAATTCACTTTCTTGTCTTCAGTTTACCAAAGACTAGGGAGGAGCATTTTTCTAAAACAGAGTTACTGAAATACAAAAAGGCAGAGAAGCAGGTTAATTGTTCCATAGAGCGTGTTCATTCTTAAAAGGAGTTAGAATAATGAGACTAGGAAAAGGTCAGTTGGAGAGATGGTGCACAATGAAATAAAGAATTAATCAGTTCTATTCAAACTCTCCTTTTCTACCTTCCTGGTGTAGTCTGCAAAGAGACTTGTGTTAATAGAGCTAGTTAACACAGGCAAGATCAGTTGAGAAAGTCGATGAATCATTTAGTAGAATTCTTTCTGAGTTATGTAAAGAAGATACAACCCTCACCTGAATATATTTGAATGGTGTATTTCTATACTTGACCTTGATCCACGCACATTATGTTGTCCAGAAACAACTGCTCAAGTTGTTCAGAATAATTGCACTTGTTCTCTGAAACCTTGGAGTGTCTATGCCAAAGTACTCAGCTTTTGGTCTCTCTTTTCTAGGCTAGATCTTTACATACAGCACAAATATCACACAGCCTATTTGTCAACTGTAGATAAACCTGTGTTGACTGAACAAGCAATTCAATCAAGCCTCTTTGAATAATCCCTTCTAGGTCTACCTCACACAAATAAAACATTCTGGAAAACCAAACATATTACTGACAATTTGAAAATGTGGTACAAAATATGACAAGTGGAAAGGATTTTAGATTATATATGCCATCAGACCCATTTAATAGATGAAAAATCTGAGCCCTCAGGGTCAAGATAATTATACTATAGAAATTTACGCATGACCTAAAATAGGATATATACTTTGCTAGATAGATGGCTTAGTGGTAAAAAGCTGTGCTACAACCCCAAAAGAACATAGTTCAGATCTACCATCTACTTCCTGGGAGAAAGAGGGGCAAGCTCTTCCTGTGAGGTTAAACTGTCTCTGACATCCTGCTGGAGGATCACCTGTGAGTTGGTTCCAACTTGATGGTACTCAATAACAAGGCAATAACTTTTCTAGAATTGTCTGTGTTATCATTAACTCAACAACTTTCTGAGTTGGTGGGAGGATAGTTGGCATTTTTATAATTGGGCAAACTAGTGTTCAGAGAGTTAGGTAACTTCTGAAATGTAGCTATAATAAGGGATTGTCATAATTTGACCTCCAATATGTTTGAATCCAGAGTATTTTATTTCTTACACACAAGTTATTTCCTAAGTCTAGAAGACATTCAGAAGCACCTGTGTAAATTTGACTCCGGAAACAGTGTTTTCTACTGCGCTGTCCTCCAGCATCTGTCTGAATCTGGAGGTCTAGAAGGAGGCAGAGAACTGCATGAGAACTGACCACCAAACCTTTTCCAAGCTACCCATTCTTTTATTATATGCTGTGCATCCTAATTTTCTGACCTTAGTCCCTTATCGTTCAATAACAGGTGCTAGTTCGTTTTTTTCCTGGCCTACCTCAGTTAATTAATAATCCGTGTTTTGCCTGTTTAGATTTCTCTTTTCTTGAAATTTTCTGTAAACAGGATAATAAAATATTCTTACAGCATCACTTTGAATAATATCTTTAGGGTTCATCCATGGTATCATATAGTTTAGTTTTTTTTTAAAAAAATATATTACTCTGATTTATTTACGAAAAAGGTCCTTCACATTTCCTTCACCCAACCACCCATTGAATTGTGAAACCCTGTGATTAACATCAACTCCCCTGCATACTCACCCCTATATTTCCATCCTAACCCCTTGATTTTGATCCTCATACTTATTCTACAATAATGGTTTTATACAGTATTTGTCCTTGTGGGACTGAATTAGTTCACTCAGCATAATGCTCTCCAGTCCATCACAAATTAATAATTACAAGTCAATAATTTACAAAATGATTGCCCCTGCATACATTGTATGAATGTACCACATTGTATGAATGTACCACATACATTGTATGAATGTACCACAACTTTTCAATCCATTAGTTGTGGTTGGATATTTGGGTTGTTTTCAAGTTCATACAATGGTGAATAATACTGCTATGAACATTGGTGTACAAGTTTCTGTTTGAGCCTCAGTTCTCATTTTCTTGGGGTATATTCCAAGCAATTGAATAGCTGGGTCATATGGAATTTCTATGTTTAGCTTTTTGAGGAGGTGCCAAACTGCCTTCTAGAGTGGTTGTATCATTGTACAATACCACCAACAATGTAAAAGAGTTCCTATGTCACCACATCCTTTCCATCATTTGTCACTTGCTGTCCTTTTAATCTTTGCCACTGCTACTGGAGTGAGTGAAATTAGATGGATTGGCATGGGACATTTTGAATCCCAAGATCATATGATCTGTTATAGTGGAGATAAAAAGGTGAGAAAAAAATAGAGTCACTTTCATAGTTAGAAAGACCATTTCTAGATCCATCTTGAAATACAATATTGTGAGTGGCATGATAATATGTATACGAATACAAGGAAGACCTGGTAATACCACTGTCTTTCAAATTTATGTACCTATAGAATTAGAGAAGAGGAAATAGATGATTTCTATCAACTGTTACAGTAAAAAAAATCAAACAAAGATGTAACCAAGATGCTTTAATAATAATGGGTAGCTGAACTGAAGAAGTTGTGAATCAGGAAAAAAGATCAGTTATCGGAAAATATGGACTTGGTGACAGAAATGAGGCTGGGGATAGAATGACAGAATTATCTACAATTAATGATTTATTCATAGCAAATACCCTTTATAAGAAACTTAAATGCAGGCTATGCCCATGGATTTCACTTGGTGAGATGTGCAGAAACCAGACTGATTACATCTACGAAAGGAACCGTTGGAGAAGTTCAATATCAGCAGTAAAAACTAGGCCAGGAGCTGACTGTGGAACTGCTCACATGCAAGTTCAAGTTTAAAATATAGAAGGTCAAATAATATCCACAGGAATAAAAATTTGACCTTGAGTCTAACTCCCATGAATTGAAAAACCAACTCAGAAATAGATTTGAGGCCTTTAACACTAATGAATGAAGACCAGATAAGCTGTGGGAAGATATCAAGAATATCGTTCATGAAGAATGAAAAAAGTCATTACTAAGAAGGCAGAAGAAGAAAAGATCAAAATTAATGTCAGAAGAGAACATGAATATTGGCACTAGAGTGCCAAGTAGCCAAAGGAAAGGGAAGAAATCAAGAAGTAAAAGAGCTGAATAGAGAGTTTCAAAAGGGCTTCTTAGAAGACAAGGAAAAATATTATAATGAAATGTACAAGGAGCTGGAGTCAGAAAATCAAAAGAGCCAAATTTGCTGAGCATTTCTTAAGTTGAAAGAACTAAAGAATAAATTCAAGTCACAAGTTGCAATAAGGATGCTATGGGCAGAATATTGAATGATTCAAGAACCATTAAAAGCAGATGAAAGCAGTGTACAGGGTCATTGTACCAAAAAGAATTTGCTGACACAGAAGAAAGCAGAGAATACCAGAAGAATGTCTATCTGTGCTTCATTGACTATGCAAAGGCTTTTTTTTTTCTATAATTATATTTTATTAATTTTCATAAACATTTACAGAGATTTTGGGCTTCCACTCATTCATTGTTGC
>NW_006399763.1:30593546-30637439 GCF_000299155.1 Elephantulus edwardii | reverse complement strand
GAGAGGAAGACCCTCGATGAAATGGATCGATTCTGTGAGTGGAGTGGTGGGAATGAATGTGTTTGAGACGGTGAGGTTGGCACGGGATAGAACGGTGTTTAGGGCTCTTGTACATAGGGTCGCTATGAGTTGCAAATGACTCGATGGCACATAACAACAACAACAACATGCATTTCAGGGGACTCAACTAATAACATTCTATGACAGGTTTGGAAACAGGAGTGGCATCCACTTTCTAAACAATAGGCCTCTGGAAATTTATGAAGTTTAATAAATGTCAATAGTTGTAGAGGGACTTCAGGCTTTTTGTTCAAAAGAGTAGCTATGAGTCATGCTCAACTGGAAGGCAATCAAGGATAATAACAACTGGAGTGTGATGGTATCTCATTGTGGTTTTGATTTGCATCTCTCTTATTGCCAGTGCTTTGGAGAATTTCTTCATTTGTCTGTTGGCCATTAGAATATCTTTCCCTGTGAAAATTCTTTTCATGTCTTTTGCCCATTTTATAACTGGGTTATCAGATTTTTTACTTTGGAGGCCTGACAATATTCTATAAACTTTTGTTATGAGTCTCTTGTTTGATATGATTTTGCCAAATTTTTGTCCCAAGTTACTAAGTTTTCCTTTCACCCTGTTGGAAAAAGTGTTTTATGAATACAGGAATTTAATCTTTAGGAGGTCCATTTCATCAATTTTTTTCCTCTTCAAATTGGAAGTTTCTGGCTGTGTTTGGAAGTCTTTTTATACCATAGACTAAAGGATCTCAACTTTATCCCAGTTTCTCTCTCATAAATTTTATGGGTTTGGGTTTTACTCCCAAGTCTCTTATCCACCTTGAGGTGATTTTTGCATATGGTTTGAGATGTGGATCCTGTTTCAGCTTTCTACAGGTAGCAGTCCATTTTTGCCAGGATTATTTGTTGAAGGGGTTGTCATTTCCCCATTTGATAGGTTTTATTTCCTTGTTGTGTATCAGTAGACCATAGAGAGCTGGGTCTATTTCTGGGTTCTTAATTCTGTTCCACTGATCTATGTTCCTGTCTTTGTACCAGTACCATGCTGTTTTGGTTACTACCACTGTGCAGTATGTTTTGAGGTCAGGAGTGCTATACCTCGCACTTCATTTTTGTTTCTCAGAAGTGTTTTCCTTATTCAGGGTCTCTTGTATCACCAGATAAACTTGACAATTTCCCTTTTGATCTCCTTTAAAAATGAGTTTTTGTGTTGAGATTGCATTGAATAAGTAGTTTGCTTTTGGTAGGATTGCCATTTCACAATACTTATTCTTCCTGTCCATGAACAGGGCACATTTTTCCATTTCCTTGGGTCTTTTATTGTGTCTTGCAGAAATATTCTACAGCTTTCTTTGTATAGGTCTTTTCTTGGTTTCATTCTCTGAGTTCTATTTGTAACTGTAGAGAAATTCCTCTGAGTTTTGGGTATTGATCTTATATCCTGCCACTCTATTAAATTGGTCTACTAGCTCTAACAGTTTTTTGTTGAGTCTTTGGGGTTTTCTATGTACATCTATCATATCATCTGCATATAGTGATATTTTAACCATCTCTTTGCCGATCTGGATGCCTTTTATTTCCTTCTATGTTGAATTACCCTAGCAAGTACTTCCAGTTCAAGACTGAATAAAAGTGGTGACAGTGAGCATACTTGTCTGGTTCCTGTTTGCAAGGAAAAGGTTTTTAGTCTTTATTAAGAATGATATTGGCTCTTGGTTTTGCATATATACTTTTCACTAAGTTGAAGAAATTCCCTTCTATTCCAATTTTTCTGAGAGTCTTAATGAGGAAGGAGTGTTGGATTTTGTCTAATGCTTTTTCTGCATCAATTGCTAAGATCATATGGTTCTTATTATTTATTTTGTTAACATGGTGAAATGTGTTGATTTTTTTTTATGTTGACCCATCCTTGCAAACCTATTATGAATCCCACTTGGTCATGGTGAATTGTTTTTTTTAATGTGTTTTTGGGTTCTGTTAACTAGGATTTTGTTAAGGATTTTTTGCATCTATATTCATGAGAGAGATTGGTCTGTAGATTTTTTCTTGGTAATATCTTTGCCTTGTGTTGGTATTAGGGTTATGCTTACATCATAGAATGACTCTCACAGTGTCCCTTCTTTTTCAATTTTTTTACATAGTTTAAGTAGAATTGTTGATAGAGCCTTTCTGAATGTTTAGTAGAAATCAACTGTGAAACCATTTGGTCTAGGACTTTTCTTATGGGGAAGTCTTTTTATGACCTTTTCAGTTACTTCTTTTGTGATGGGTCTGTTCAAGTGTTCTATATCTGTCTTTGTCAATCTGGGTAGGGAATGTGTTTTAAGGAATTTGTCCATTTCCTGTAGCTTTTCAAATTTATCAGGTTATAGCTTTCCATAGTATACTGTTATTATAGACTTCATTTCCTCCAGTTCTATTGTGATGTCACCTCTATTATTTCTTAATTGAGTTATAAGTGTATTCTCTTTCCCCCCCTTTTGTTAAATTTGATAGTAGTTTGTCAGTTTTACTGACTCTATTGAAAAACCAGCTCCTGGGCTTATTGATGGTTTCAGTTGTTTTTTCTGTTTTGTGTCTTACTGATTTCAGCTTTGTCCTGATAATTTCTTTCCTTCTAGAGGCTAAGATTAAATTTTTGTTTTTTCTAGATGATGAAGTTGTTGTGTTAGATCTGTGATGTTTCTTCTTTCTTCCTTTTTTATGTGTTTGCTTATTCTTTTTTTTTCTTCTCTTCATGTAACAGGAAACAAAATATTTATTCTATAAATTATCTTCTTCCCCCCCCCCATTCATTCACTGTTGCACTTTTCTCCCCACCAAACCCTCCTCCCTAATACAGTAGCCTCTTGGAAAAGTAAAAGAAAAATTCTATCACTGTTTTACAAACCCTCCCCCAGGTCCACTCCACTATGTAGCCTTCACTTTAGACTCCTTTCATGACAAAAATACCTAATCACATATCCCTTTTAAACAGTTTCAGTGCAGTATACATTATTGAACCCATCTTTCTCAGCCTCCCTCCAACCCCAAGGTCAGTCCTGTTTTACAACACTGACACCATGCAGTACTTGTCCTTTTGTGACTGAGATACTTCACTCACCCAGAGTCACCCATTTTGAATAATATTGCATGAGTTTCTTGTTTTTCAGTGCAGCATAGTATTCCATTGTATGAATATACCACAGCTTCTCTATCCATTTGATTGTTGATGGGCACTTAGGTTGTTTCCAACTCCTTGCTATTGTGAACAAAGCCACAATACACATGGGTGTGCATATATCTGCTTGGATGTCAGCTATGGTCTCTTCAGGGTATATTCCCAGTAGTGGAATTTCTGGGTCAAATGGTATCTCTATTTGCAACTTTTTGAGAAAGCACCATACAGCCTTCCTTGGTAGGTGCACCATTTTTCATTCCCACCAACAGTGAATAAGGATTCCAGTTTCTCCACAACCTCGCCAGCATTTGTTGCTTGCTGTTCCATTAAATTTTGCTATTCTGTCTGGGGTGAGCTGATATCTCATAGTTGTTTAATTTGCATCTCTCTTAGAGCTAGGGATTTTGAACATTTCATTATGTGCTTGTTAGCCATCTGAATGTCTTCTTCAGTGAAGTGACTGTTTATATATATCCTGTGCCCATTTTTCTATTGGATTATTTACCTTTATCTTGCTGTGGTGCTCAAGTATTTTATAAATTCTGGATATAAGTCCCTTATCTGATATGTCATTACCAAATGCTTTTTCCCAGTCAGTGTTTTCCCTTTTTACCCTGTTGGAGAAATTTTTGGATGTGCATAGGGATTTGATTCTTAGAAGGTCCTGTTCATCTATTTTGTCTTCTCCTGGTTGTAGGGTATTTGCTTATTCTTATACTAGATCATTGATATTTCTTCTATCTTTCTTTTATATGTGTTTGCTTATTCCTATGACTTGCTTCCTAAGGACTGCCTTAGCTGTATCTCAAGGTTTTGGTATGTTCTATTTTTATTTTTGTTTGTTTCAAGGAAATTTTAAATTTCATTCTTTATTTCTTTTATAGTCCAATCGTGTTCTGGCAGAGTTATTTAGTTCCCACATGGATGCTTTCGTAAGCTTTATGTGGTTAATTTTCCTGTGGTTAATTTCTAGTTTTATGGCATTGTGGTCTGAGAAGATACTTTGTATTATTTCAATGTTTTTTAATTTGTTGAGGCTTGTTTTGTGTCCTAATATGTGATCTATTCTGGAGAATGTACAGTGTAAACCTGTGAATTGAGTTATATTTGGGTCCAGTTCCCTCAATACATGTACTAATTCAAGTTGGCTAGTTGTCATTGGTCTTCTGCAAATTTATTGAGTTTCTTTTGGGTTGAGTTATCCTTTGGGGATAGTGGTGTGCTGAAAACTCCTACCACTATTGTGGTGTGTCTATTTTTCTAAAATTCCATTAACCATTGTTTTATGTATTTTGCAGGTCTATCATTTGGTCCATAACCATTGACCAAAGTTATGTCTTCTTGATTTATTGTGCCTTTAATCAGTATGTAATGCCTTTCCTTATCTTTGATGGTGGTTTGCATTCTGAAATGTATTTTATCAGAGTCTAAATTGCTACTCTTTCTTTTTTGAGGTTGCCATTTGTTTGGTATATGTTTTCACAGCCTATGACTTTGAGTCTCTTTTTCTTCTTTTTTTTCAGATATGTCTCTTGTAGGCAACATATTGATGGGCTTTGTTTTTTTACCCATTCTGCTACTCCCCCACCCCTTAATTAGTACATTTAATCCGTTCACATCAAGTGTGATTATTTTAATCCAGGTTTTACTATTTTGCTGTTTTTATTTTTCTGTGTGAAGGACTTCACTTAAAATTTCTTATAGTTTTGGTCTTGTTTTCACAAATTCCTTAAGTTCCTTCTTTTCTGTAAATGAACTAATTTCTCCTTCATGTTTGATGGAGAGCTTTGCTGGGTACAGGATCCTTGGCTTGCAGTTATTTTCTTTCACCTTTCTATATATGCCATCCTATTGTCTTCTAGCTTCCATGGTTTCATCTGAGAAATTAGAACCTAATTGTTTCCCCTATTAGGTGACTCTTTGTTTTTCTTGTGCTGCCTTTAGAATTCTATCCTTATATTTTAATTTGGAGAATTTGACTCTGATATGTCTTGATATTTTTCTTTTTGGTTTAGTCGTCGCTATGAGTCGGAAACGACTCGACGGCACATAACAACAAATTTAGTGTTCACTGTTTTTCTTGAATATGGGTTTCCTCATTCTTCAAAATACCTGGGAAGTTTTCTTTTAGTACTTCTTCCACAATTTTCTCAGTGATTTCCCCTTCACTCCCCTGTTCTGGAATTACAATAATACGTATGTTATTCTGTTTGATGTCATCCCACATGATTCTAATTTTTTCTTCATTTTCTTTATGTCTCATCTTTGATTTTTCTTCAAATATTTTTTCAATGAGACCCTTGTCTTCCAACTCACTGATTCTTTGTTCCATCTCTTCAGTTCTACTCTTTTGTGCTACAAGCATGTTGGACACTTCTGCCATTTAAATCTTAATAATCTGAATTGCATTCTTCTGCTTTTCTATTATTTCCAATACTGTGTTGACTATACCTTTTCTGTACTGTGATGATTTTTTTAAGTTCTTGTACTTCTTTATCTGTTCTATCAATTCTTTATTTCATTTTTTTTTTTTTGCATTTTCTTCCAGAACTGTTCAAGTTGCTCCTCATCAATATATTTCTTCTGGGGTATTTGTTTTCTTAATTTCTTCTTCCATCATTTGCATCTTCTTCTGTAGCTGTTTAGATGACTCCACATCAATATATTTCTTCTGATTCTCTCCATCTGGTGCATTTATTGGGTCTGATTTTTTAGGAGATGGGTTATTTTGTTTTTTCATGATAACTGAGGCAGACTTCTGTTTTCTTGACATTTTGTGAGTCTTTTCTTAGTAGATGTTATGTCATTGTCACTATATAGTTACCAAGCATATGGCAATGTTTTGGAAAGAACCTATATATTTTTGTTTTCTTCTTGACCCAAGGTCTGCAGGGCTGCGGGTCAAACAGCAATGATCCCCACAAAGGATCTGAATGGAAAACCAGGAAACCTCAGTTTTCCCTTCCAGAACTGGGTCTATAGCCTCACTTGAGCTACAGCTGTCCTGATCCCTTCTGCTTGAACTCAGTGGATTCCATGTGGTCTAGATAGGCAAACAGCAGTGATCCCCACAAAGTACCTAAATGGAAAACCAAGAAGCCTTGGTTATCCCTTCAGGAACTGGATCTCCCTCCTCATTCAAGCTACAGCTATCCTGTTCCCTTCTGCTTGAGCTTAAAGGGTCCAGCAAAACAGTAGAGATCTTCACAAAGTACCAGGTTAATATTCATCCATGGCTGCTGACAACGCCATGACTATCAGATGTTTAAATGATTTGTTCCCCCCCTTTCCATTGCTGTATGTTATCTATTGTATTAGAATATAACACAGTTCAAGATTTTTTAGGTCAATATACAAACCTTTAATAGGCAGGTCACTACTTGGAGCTATGGTGACCTAGTGCTAAGGACTTGTGCTGGCAACAAAAAGATATGCCATTTGAACCCACCAGCTGCTCTGTAGGAAAAAGATGGGCAGTTTCCTCCCATGTGATCAACTGTTTCCAAAAACCTGCTGGAGGGTCAACTATAGGTCAGTTCCAACTCAATAGTACACAATAAATACAATCTCAGTATTTCTATCTCTTTCTGTTAACTTCTCACTAGCTTCACAAACCTACCATTTTTAATTTTTATTTTTAAATTGAATTTCACTTGCCATACAAAGGTAACTTGTGGTTTCTGTGAAACGCAACTGTGACACTGATGAGTAATTTGTGATAATGGTTACCCATGGTAGATGGTATTGGGTGGAGCTCCAGATTAAAACAAGCTTGGAAGCAGGAGTGGCTTCTACTTCCATAAATAGCTCGCTTCTGGAAACCCTATGAACCTGGAGAAAGGATGAAAGTCATGCAAGTGTCGAGGACTTTCATTCATATTGTTGCTATGAGTTGTCTGCAACTCGCTGGCACTTAACAACAACTACAACTACAACAACAACCTTTGTGGTATAAAAGGTTTATAGTTCAAAATGAAAACCAATGTAAAATATGTTTTAAAAAATTAAAATATCTTTTATAGCTTACCTCTGGAAACCCTGTGAACCTGGAGCAAGGATGAAAGTCATGCAAGTGTCTAGAACTTTTGTTCATAGGGTTGCTATGAGTTGCCTATGACTCAATGGCACTTAACAACAACAACATTGAATTTCTGGTTCCATTTTTTTATTTGTAACATAACTGCAATAATGGCAATAATAACAATAAAAAGTAATAAATCTCTGTGCATTTCCAACACCACTGTACTGTGCATGCCCAAATTCATTTATGCACTGAATTGGAATTCTTTTTATACTCACTTGTATTTTTTCTCTCAAAAAAAGAATTTGGAAATTATCTGTTTTAACAAGTTTTCTCTGACATACAACCATCCACTCCATACTTGACTATACAGACAAGCAATTACGTAAATAGTCCGTAGCTTTACATTCATACCACCTACTGGTATGAAGTATTTCTCTAGGCTTGCCAGATTGTAAAACATGACACACAATATGAATTTAATATAATACTTTCAAAAGAAAACATTTCCATGTATTTCTCTTTTTTATAGCTAAATATTCTAAATGTTCCTGAACTAAATAAGAGAAAGAATCTGAGCCACATTTGTTACTAAAAAAAAGGCTTACTGAAGGAAATTACTTTCAAATATAGTCCTTTAAAAATTTGGCAGTTTAGAATTACAAGTCACATTACAAGTTACTTGTAAATCCATTACAGATTAGAATTTCTCTCTCTTACCCCATAGATTGGTTTTTAAACTAAAAGGAGTACTTTATCAAATCAAACCTATGCTGTCAAATTGATTCTAATTCATGATGACCCTCCCCATGGTTTCCAAGGAAGATTTAGAGAAGGAAAATACCTGTCTTCCTTCCCTGGAGAAAACTGATCTTTCAGTTAGCAGCTTAGTTTGTTAAGTATACATCATCATTGTCATTCACTAATTGCTGTAGAACTGGAACCAAGTCATGGGTGACCCTCCTGCAGGTTTTCAGGGGTTGTTACATGGTACGGACTTGACCATCTTTCTCCTGCAAAGGAGTTAGTAGATTCAAGCCACTTGTCCTTGGATTGACAGTGTAACTCCTTACCTACTAGACTACTTGAGCAACTATGCCACCAGGGCTCCCTAATTCAAACATCTTTTTAGTTATATGTATTGCAAGTGTAGAACTAATCCAATTTCCTTTTTTTTCTTTTTAAAAAGAAAGATGAAAGGGAGTACATAGTCATTGTACCGAAAAGAATTAGCTGACACAGAAATAACACATGACCAAAAAGCAGTGGTGATGTAGGAGGAAATTCAAGCAGTTTTGAAGGAAATGACAACAAATGAGGCTCCAGGAATTGATGGAATCCCAATTGATGTATTTTAGTAAACAGATGCTACCCTAACATGCTCACCAAGTTGTGCCAAGAAACCTGGAAGACAGCCACCTGGAAGCTTTTATTTATTCCTTTTCCACAAAGGGTGATCTGATAATTGATCAATATCATTGATATCACATGCAAGCAAAATCTTGCTGAATATTATACAAAAATGCCTGGAGTAGTACATCAACAGAGAACTACCAGAAGTACAATCAGAAAAGGCCATGGCACTAGGAACATCATTTCCAATATCATATAGATTTAGCTGAAAGCAGAGAATGCCAGGTAAATGTCTATGTAAAGGCATTTGACTGTGTGGCTCACAACAAATTGTTGCTAATCTTAAGGAGAATGGTAATCCCAGAACATTTGACTTTGCTCATGTGAAATTTATACCTGGACCAGGACATAGTCATCAGAACACAGCAAGGAAACACTGCATTGTGAAAAAAGTGCATCAAAATTGCATCCTGTCTCCATACATTTCCAATCTATATGTGAAACAGATAATTCAGGAGGCTGGTCTTTATGAGGAGGAATGTGGCATCAGAATTGGAGGAAGGAAGAATCACCAACAACTTGCATTATGCAGATGACACAACCTTGCTTTCTAAAACTGAGGAGGACCTAAAGCATATTCTGCAGAACATCAAGGACGGCAGTCTTCAATACGGATTGAAGCTCAAAATCAAGAAAACAAAGATTCTTATCAATGGGAAAATTAGCAGCACCATGATAAATGGAGAAGAGATTGAGATTGTGAACAATTTAAGCTTGCTTGGGTCCATAATCAATACTGAACACTGCTGTTGTTATGTGCTATTGAGTCGCTTGTAACTCATAATGACCCTATATACAAGTCTCTAAACCATGCTCTATCTTTTGCTAACATCATTGTCTCTGACATACCTACTCCCATTATCCTAGTCACTGAATCAATCCATCTCGTCGAGGGTCTTCCTCTCTTGTGCTGTCCCTTCACCCTCCCAAACATGAAGTCCCTCTCTCCAAGGACTGGTCCCTTCTTGCAACATGCTCAAAGTATGTCAGATGAGGCTTCAGAATCCTTGCCTCCAAGAAGCAGCCCAGTTTCACCCTCTGAGGATGAAACTGGTTTTATTCTAGCAGTGCATGCTATATTAAAAACTCTTATCCAGCACCAAAGCTCAAAAATATCAATTGTCTTTCTATCATCCCTAGTCACTATCCAGCTTTCTGATGCATAACATGCAATTGCAAAGACTATAGCCCAGACCAGGTGCATCTTAGAGTCCCCAGCCTGACATCGTTGCTCTTCAGTACTCCAGAGAGGTTCCTGATAACTGACTTTCCAAAAAAAATTTGTCTCTTGATTTCCTGGCTGCTAGTACCAAGAGTGTTGATTGTGGAACCAAACAAACTAAAACCGTTAATTATCTCAATCTCTTCACCATCCATACTGATGCTGCCAATTGGCCCAATGGTGAGAATCTTTGTTTGCTTGATGCTGAACTTCAATCCATATTGATGGCTGCAGTCCTTGACCTTCTGCAGCAAGTGCTTCAGGTCCTCCTCAGTTTCAGAAAGCAGCATTATGTCATCTGCCTAATGCAGGTTGTTGATGAATCTTCCTCCAATCCTGATGCCACATTTCTTCTCATACAGCCCAGCATCCTAGATAATCTATTCTGCATTCAGATTGAAAAAGTATGGAAATAGAATACATCCCTGGCAGACACCCTTCCCAATTTTGAACCATGCAGTGTCTCCTTGCTCTGTTCTGATGACTGCTTGGTTCAAATATAGGTTTTGCATAAGCACAATCAAATGTTCTGGGATTCCCATTCTTCTGAGTGAACAACAGTTTGTTGTGATCCACACAGTCAAAACTCTTTGCATAGTCAATGAAATACACAGATAGACATTTCTCTGGTACTCTCTGCTTTCTGCCAAGATCTAACATTAGCTATAATATCCCTAGTACCATGAACTCTTCTAAACCCATTCTGCAAATCTGGCAGTTCTCTGTTGACATGTTGCTTCAGATTTTTTGGGTAATTTTCAGCAGAATCTTGCTTGCATCTGATATTAATGATATTGTTTGATTATTTCTGAATTCTGTTGAGTCACTGTTCTTTATAATGGGAAAAAATGTCAATCTCTTCTAGTCAGTTGGCCATGTGGCTGTCCTCCACATTTCTTGGTATAACTTAGTGAGCACATCCAGGGCAGCATCTGTTTGTTGAAATGTCAATTGGTATGCCATCAACTCCTGGAGCCTTGTTTTTTGCCAGCTGTTTCTGAGCAGCTTGAACTTCCTCCTTCATCACCACAGGCTCTTGCTCATACATTGTTTCATGAAATCCTTCTGTGTCAGCCAATTCCTTCTGGTACAATGATTCTGTATACTCCTTCTATCTTCTTTTAATGCTTCTTGGATCATTTAACATTCTTCCCAAAGCATCCTTAAATATTGCCACTCATGGCTACTAGCTACTAGCTATTGCTACTCATTGGCACTAGCAGTCAGAAAATCAGAATTGCAGTACAGCTTCTTGCCACTAGGCCACCAGAGATACCATGCTGCTGTCATGGACCTCTCCAGAGAGCTGAAATTCAGAGATGTCAGTCAAGAGACTAAGGTGTACTTGATCCAAGCCATGGTCTTCAAAAGGATTTACAATGAATAAGAGAGCTGGACAATGACTAAGGATGACAGAAAATAATTGATGCCTTTGAGTTGTGGCACTGGAAGAGTATTGAACATACCATGAATTGTCAAGAGAACAAACAAATTTCTCCTAGAGAGGGTGACACCACCTTACTCTTTGGAGGTAAGGATTTTGAAGCAGTCTCACATACTTTGGGCATGTTTCCAGGAGGGACCTGTCCTTGGAGAAGATTATCATGTTTGGAAGTGTGGAGGGACAACAGAGGAGAGGAAGACCCTTGATGTGATGAATTGATATAGTGGCTGGGGTAATAAGGACAGATGTGCTGGAGACAGTGAGATTGGCTCAGGATATGACAGAATTCAGAGCTGTTGAGTTTAGAGTTGCTATGCATCACAGATGAATAGACAACACATAAGAACAACAATTGACTGAACTGATACGTGAAACTTGTATTTTGGGAGCTGATCCCTCAACTGTTTGCTGCTTTCAATTTCCAAAATATAGAAGAACTATACACCAGACTACTTGTATTCGAATCCCAGGTTTCCTACATACTATACAAAATAATTTGCTTCTGTTACCTATTTTCTCATTTACCAATTTGGATAGTTAATTGCATCATTTGTGACAATAATTGAGCTATTTATTGCATCTTGGCTTCAAACCCACTCTTCAGTTCTCTGCTTCAGGATGTTGTAGTAGAAATATATATCTTATGCCATCTGTCTTATGTAGCTATGCTTTGTATTTTCAAGTCGAATATAACTTAAAGCAGGCCTGTGGACAATATCTCTGAACTCTGTCCTCTCCTGATCCAACTTCATCTTCTCTGATGCACCTAACCCCACTGCCACAGTTACTGCATCAATCCATCTCTTCGGTATCTTCCTCACATGTGCTGATCTTCTTCCCTTCCAAGCATGATGTCCCACAATGTGTGAAACAGAGTTTCAAAATCTTTGCATCCAAGAGACAACTTAACTTTATCCTCTTCAGGACAGACCCGTTTGTTCTCTTGGCAGTCTATGGTATGTTCAATACTCTTCTACAGCACCACAACTCAAAGGCATCAATTCTTCTTATGTCATCCGTAGTCGATGTCTAGCTCTCATATGTATAGCAAGTAATTGCAAAGATCCTGCCCTGCCTAAGGTGCACCTGTCTCACATTAGGATTGACAGTTGGACGATTAGCGGTAAAGACATGCATTCTTATCTTTAATTTCTGTTCTTTTATTATTTTCCCACTAAGATTTTTGTTGGTTTGCATATACTCCTTCATATACATTGTGTTTCATACATGTAAATTGTGTTTTATACAATCTTTCATTTACACTGTGTTTCATTCATGCACATTGTCTTTCATATATTCATACATGTTGAATTTTATATAATTAATTTACTATTGATCTATGCCTATTATTATCCTATCTTTTCAACTCCCCATTGACTCTTTCCTATTCCTTCACCCTCATATCTGCCCATTAGCCTCTGGTATCCTAGCCATTTCCCTCCTTCCTCTTTTCCCTATGTCTTTCCTTTTGGAACATTTATATATATCTTATATCATGTTAAATTATTTTTCTTTTTTAAATGATCTTATGCAATATTTGACTTATACATTGCAAATACACTTTACAAGAAACATAAATGCAGGTTATACACATGGGTTTCCCCTGATGGCATGCATAGGCATCAGATCGATTACATTTGCGGAAAAAACTACAGGAGAAGGTCAATATCAGCTCTGAAAACTAGGCCGGGACCTGATTGTGGAACAGACCACCAACTACTCATATGCAAGTTCAAGCTGAAACTGAGGAAAATTAAACCAAATCCACAGGAGCCAAAATATGACTTTGATTTCATACCACCTGAATTTCAGAATCATCTCAGGAACAGGTTTGAGGCCTTGAACACTAATGAGCGAAGACCAGATGAGTTGTGGGAGGATGTCAAAGGTATCATCCAGGAAGAGTGCAAACGGTCATTACAAAGACAGAAGAGGAAGAAAAGACCAAAATGGATGTCAGAAGAAACTCTGAAGATTGCACTGGGGCATAGGGAAGCCAAAGCACAGGGAAGAATTCAAGATACTAAAGAGCTGAACAGAAGATTCCAAAAGGCTGCTTGGAATGACAAAGCAAAATATTACAATGAAATGTGCGAGGAGCTAGAGTTGGAAAATCAAAAGGGCCGAACTCGTTCAGGATTTCTTAAACTCAAGGGACTGAAGAACAAATTCAAACCTAGAGTTGCTGTAATCAAGGATGCTTTAGGCAGAATATTAGATGATCCAGGAAGTATTAAAAGAAGATGGAAGGAATATACTGAGTCATTATATCAAAAAGAATTGGAAGACACAGAAGAATTTAATGAAATAACATATGAGCAAGAGCCTATGGTAATGAAGGAAGAAGTTGAAGCTGCTTTGAAGGAAATAGCAAAAAATAAGGCCCCAGGAATAGATGGTATACCAATTGATGTATTTCAGCTAACAGATGCTGCCCTGGATGTGCTCACCAAGTTGTGCCAAGAAATCTGGAGAACAACCACTTGGCCAACTGACTGGAAGAGATCTATAATTGTTCCCATTCCAAAGAAGGGTGATCCAACAGAGTGTGGAAACTACAGTACAATATCATTGAATTCACATGCAAGCAAGACTCTACTGAAGATTATCCAAAAACGACTAGAACAGCATATCAGCAGAGAACTGCCAGAAGTCCAGGCTGGGTTTAGAATGGGTTGTGGTACTAGAGATATTGTAGCTGATGTTAGACGGATCTTAGCTGAAAGCAGGGAATACCAGAAGAATGTCTATCTGTGTTTTATTGATTATGCAAAGGCGTTTGACTTTGTGGATCATAACAAACTGTGGCTGACTCTGAGAAGAATGGGAATCCCAGAACATTTAATCGTGCTAATGCAAAACCTATACTTGGACCAAGAGGCAGTTGTCAGAACACAGCAGGGTAACACTGCATGGTTCAAAGCTGGGAAGGGCGTACGCCAGGGATGGGTCCTGTCTTCAGACCTTTTCAACCTGTATGCAGAGCAGATTATCAGGGAGGCTGGGCTCTATGAGGAGAATTGTGACGTCAGGATTGATGGAAGATCTATTAACAACCTGCGTTATGCAGATGACACAACCCTGCTTGCTGAAAGTGAGGAGGACCTCATGCACTTGCTGCAGAGGGTCAAGGACTGCAGCCTTAAGTATGGATTGAGGCTCAATGTCAGGAAGACAAAGATTCTCACCACTGGACCAGTTGGAAACATCAGGATGAATGGCGAAGAGACTGAAATTGTTCACAGCTTCAGTTTGCTCGGCTCCACGGCCAACACTCTTGGCACCAGCAGCCAGGAAATCAAAAAACGTATTGCGATGGGAAAGTTTGCTGTTAGGGACCTCTCTAAAGTACTCAAGAGCAACAGTGTCTCTCTGGAGACTTAAGGTGCGCCTGATACAGGCCATGGTCTTTGCAATCACTTGTTATGCATCAGAGAGTTGGACAATGATTAGGGAGGATAGAAGAATTGATGCCTTTGAGCTGTGGTGCTGGAGAAGAGTATTGAATGTATCATGGACTGCCAAGAACAAACAGATTCATCCTGGAGAGGGTTAAACCAAGCTATTCCTTGGAGGCAAGGGTTCTGGGGCTTCATCTGACATACTTTGGGCATGTTCCAAGGAGGGACAGGTCCTTGGAGAGGGACACAATGCTTGGGAAGGTGGAGGGACGATGCAAGAGGGGAAGAGCCTCTATGAGATGCATTGATTCAGTGATTGGGGTAATCGGGATGCGTGTGTCAGAGGCAATGCGATTGGCACAGGATAGAGCAGGGTTTAGGGCTGTTGTACCTAGGGTCACTATGAGTCGCAAACGACTCAATGGCACATAACAACAACAACAACATGCAATATTTGTCCTTATGAGACTGAGGTAGTTCTCTCAGCATAATGCCCTCTAGACTATCCTATGATTTGCAGCATTTTACGAAGTCATGGTTCCTTAACATGGCATAATATTATTCTGTTGTGTGAATGTATCACATTTCTCAATCCATTAATTTTAAAAAAACAAAATCTTTATTTTATACTGGTTTACTTACAAAGTTTATATACATTGTTTTTCACACTGGATACTTCCCATTTCCTTTACCTATCTTTCCCTCCACCCATCAAATTTTGGGACTCTAGGATTAACACCCCCCACCCTCAAGCCCCTCTTCACGCCTCTGCTCCCACCCTTCCTCCCTGGATTTCATATATGTTCTAATCCAATAATTTTTTATGGGCATTTTTACTATTTCTGTATTTACGCTATTGTGAATAACACTGCCATTAATGTAAGTATACACCACTCCATGTGCTTCAGTTCTAACTTTATAGGGGTATATTCCTAGTAGTAGAATAGCTTTTGTGAAAACACCACTCTGCCTAACAGAATGGTTGTACTATTTTACATCCCCACCATCGGTGTATGATGGTTGCAGTCTCTTTGCATCCTCTTCAAAATGTATCATCTGCTTTCCTGTTAAACTTTATTACTTCTAGTGGGTTGAGATGGTATCTTATTGTGATTTTGACTTCTTTCTCTTTGATTGCCAGTGATTTTGAACATTTATTCATGTGTCTTTTGACCATCCTAATGTCTTCCTTAGGGAAGAATATTTTTATGTCTTTTGCTCATTTTGCTATTGAACTATCATCCTTTTTCTTGTGGAAGCCCTGTAGTACTCTGTAAAGTTTTGTTATGAGACCCTTGTCTGAAATGTCATTGTTGTTGTGTGTACCATTGAATTGCCTGCAACTCATAGTGACCCTATGAACAAACAGCTCTGAAGCCTGCCCTATTCTGAGCCAGTCTCACTGACTCTGGCACACCTACTTTCATTACACCAGCTACTGTATTAACCCATCTCTTTTAGGGTCTTAATGTCCTGTGTTGCCCCTCCACCCTTCCGAGCTCAATGTCCTTCTCTAAAGACTGGTCCCTCCTGGCTATGTGCCCAAATTATGTGAGACAGTGTTTCACAATCCTAGCCTCCAAGGAGAAACTTGGTTTCACACTCTCAAAAACAGATTTATTTGTTTTCTTGGTGGTTCATAGTATGTTCAAGACTCTTCTTCAGCACCACTACTCAAAGACATCAAATGTGTTTTTTCCTAGTCTGTAGGCTGTTATGTCAGAATCTTTGAAAAATGGCTTTCCTACACATTGCATTTCCAGACCATTGGAAGGCATGGACTCCAGCTACCTTACTTATGGACACACGGTCTTTCAAGTCATCAACAGCTGTGAGACTAGAATAAGGGAACACTTTTCATACTCTGTGTGTGAGAGCGAGTGATGCAGATGACAGTAATTAAGAGACGATGAAGAGACTATGGCACTATTGTGAAGAAATTGTGGCAAGGTGTAACCAGAAGAACTCTGGAGATGGAGCCACACTTAAAGGTTTGGCTTACAGGATGACTGAAGGGAAAATTGACTTGTAACTGCTCTGAGATAAAGCTTGCTGGATGATTGAGGAACCCAGAGGTGTATTTGTGCTAATGAACTGAACCTAGACTTTCACTTATTGACTGAGAAGCTGTTTAAATTAATTGAGGAATTCTGTCTTGCTGTTAGTATGGCTGGGGGCTGCTGTTCACTAAATTTTAACTTTCTCTATTTTATATCCTTTGTCTCCCCCAACCCCCACCTTCCTATTTCCCTAATAAACTCCATAACTTGAATAAAGTCTGTGTCAATTTTCAATAAACTGTGGAACCAATGATTGGTAGAAATACATGCAGGAACATTTGGGGTGGCGTATCTGACTATGTAATTATTTGTTTAGTACTATGGGTATTATTGATGGGGACAGTTCTACTTCATGAATCTGAAAGAAGTCAGACTCACTCTTCCCCATGTACCATCTGTTCCTTTTACATATCATACTTTTTACT
The DNA here is from genome assembly GCF_000299155.1 of Elephantulus edwardii. Lineage (NCBI taxonomy): Eukaryota > Metazoa > Chordata > Mammalia > Macroscelidea > Macroscelididae > Elephantulus > Elephantulus edwardii. Next base: position 30,620,278 of record NW_006399763.1, on the reverse strand, counting down.
CTAATGGGAAAAGTTTTTTTATGTACACAGGGACTTAATTTTTAGCAGGTCCAATTTATCAATTTTATCTCTGGCTATATTTGCAAGCCTATTTAGGCTATAGGCTGGGACTTCTGAGATTAGTCCTATTTTGTCTTTCATTATCTTTATGGCTTGGGATTTTATTACTAGATTGCTGATTTACCTTGATTTGCTTTTTGTATATAATGTGAGATTTGGATCATGATTAAATTTTCTGCAGTTCAGTGCCCAGTTTTGATAGTGCTGTTTATAGAAGAGGCTGTCATTTCTCCATTTTATGTTTTGTTTCCTTTTCAAATACCAATTGACTTTAGGTCATGGATTGAGTTCTGGGTTCTCAATTGTACTCCTTTGGTTTATGTGTCTGTCATTGTATCAGTACCATGATGTTTTGCTTACCACAATCATGTAGTATGTTTTGAGATCAAAGAGTGCTATTTCCTAATTTATATTTATTTTCCAGAAAAGGTTTGCTTATTTGAAGTCTCTTTTCATTCCAAATAAACCTGCCAATTGCTTTTTCTATCTCTTAGAAGAATGAGTTTGATATCTGTATTAGGATTGCATTGAAAATGTAGATTGCTTTTCATAGGATGGTCATTTTTACTATGATGAGTTTTCTTATCTGTGGACAGGGGATATTTTTCCACTTAGTTGGGTTTCTTACTGTTTTTTTTTTCTGGGGGGGTAGGGTTTATAGTAGTAGTGGGTATTTTTGGTAGTTTTATTCATTAAGGTCTTTTCTCTATCTAGTTAGGTTTATTCTCAAATTTTAATCTTGTTGTTGGCTATTGGAAATGGTACTGTTTTCTTAGTTGCTGTAGAGAAATCCTACTGATTCTTGTTTATTAATCTTTTATCTTGCTACTCTACAAAGGTAAGTATAGAATATTAAAAGCAGCATGAGAAAAACAAGGAGTGACCTACAAAGTAGGAACAATTAGATTAAGCTCTGACTTTCCAGCAGAAACCACACAAGCAAGAAATCAAAGGAAATACAGAAGGGTGAAAAAGAAAAAGAACTCAAACAAACAAAAACAAAGCCAACAACCCAGCCACATATCCTGTACTCAGAAAAGCTGTCCATCTAACATAGAAGAAAAAGTAATCCTTTACCAAAAAGCAAGAACTTAAGGAATTTGTGAAAACAAGACCAACTCTACATGAAATACTAATGGAAATCCTTCACATAGAGACAACAATGAGAATAGATCAAAGGAACTAGGAACAAGAGAAAAAGGAATACAACAAAAGGGCAATGATAAAACCTGGCCTGTCAATAGTCACAATGTGAATGGCTTAAATGTACAGATTAAAAGAAAAAGAGTAGTAGTGTGTGTGTGTGTGTGTGTGTATATATATTTATATGTACACACACACACATAAAAGCCTGTTTATATATTGCCTACAAGAGACACATCTAAGAAATGAGGAAAACGACTAACAATCAAAGAGTGGAGAAAATATACCAAGCAAATGACATCCACAAAAAAGCAGTAGTGGCAACAATAATGTCTGATATTCTAGATTTTAGGATGAAATCTTCCATGAAAGATAAGAAAGGGTGCTATATAATGATTAAAGCACAATAAATCAAGAAGAGATAGCCTAAAAAAAAAAAGAGAGATAGCTTTGGTTAACATATTTGCAGCAAATGATAGAACTGAAAAGAATATAAAACAATGGTTAACAGATTTGAAGAAACAGACAGAACCTCAAGAGTAGTAGGAAACTTTAACACATCACTTTCAACAAATAGCAAGTCAACTTGAATGAAACTCAACAAAGATACAGAAGAACTAACTGATATGTTAGACAATCCAACCTTACATATATTATTTCAGGGTATTTTACCCAGCTAAAAGTAGTGTCCACTTCCTAAACAACATGCCTTTGAAAACTCTATGAATTTTGATACATGATGATAATTGTAGAAAGGCTTCAGGCCTTTTGTTTTTAGAGTCACTATGAGTTGTGCTGGACTCAATGACAATCAACATAACAAAACTCAATTTACTTTCCTCTCAGGGGCACATGGTATATTTCCCAGAATTGATCATGTATTAGGACACAGGCAAGCTACTTAAAAAGTATTGCAATAATATAAAGTACCTTCTCAGACTACAATGCCATAAAATTAGAAATTAACAAAAGGATAAAAGCTAACAAAACCACACACATGAAAGGTAAATGACACCTTGCTTGAGTGTTGCTGGATTATACTTTTTATTCTTATCAGTACACTACAGCAGTACCTTTTACCCCCAGCAGTTGCAGTTCATTCTGATGCCAGGAGCTTATTTCATGTTTTGTTTTTTGTGAAGTTTTCTCAACATAGGCCTAAAGAGATTTTTCAGCTTTTTCAGAGATACCACCACCAGCCCAACAGTGTCATCTTCTTTTGAGACATACTTTTGGTCCCTTATGACCCTTTCTTTAAGTTTCCAGATTTTAAAAATTCCTTTTCCCCTCCCTAGTATGGCCACCACTTCTGAGGTTCCTTTCTGCCTTTTCCAGTTCTTTAAAATCTGCTTAACAATTCCTACTAAGTTTTCTCTGCTAAAATAAATTAGTTGCAATATTGAAGAATTCTATGGGAAAAATATTGAATGATTTAGATAACTCAGGAGATGAAAGGAATATATAAAAACACTGCAGCAAAAAGAATTGATCAATGTTCAAGCACTTCAGGAGGTAGCATATGATTAAAACCCAAAGGCATTGAAAGAAGGAGTTCAAGTTGAGTGAAACTCATTGGTGAAAAAACAAGTACCTAGGAATTTAGAGAATAGCAATTGAAATGTTTCAGCAAATGGATGTAATACAGGAATCCTTAAAACTCTATCAGTAAATAATAGCATGAAAAAGATATAGAAGATTGATTTTACTTGGTTTTATAATAAATAGTCACAAGCATAACAATCAAGAAACCAAGATCCATATTTTATTGGACAAGTCTACTGGAAAGTATCTCTTTAAAGTGTAAGAAAAACAAATATGTCATTTTGAGGTTTAGGATTTGCCTGTCCCAAACTATTTTTAGTTGCCTCATATACATAACAAAATTTGATTGAAGTTAATGATTTTGATTTACTATGTCAGTGGAGAATAATGAGTATGCCATGGATTGCTAGAATGAACAAATCTGCTTTGGAATTACAATCAAAATTCTTCATCGTAAAGAGAATGGGGACTTTGTCTTCTATACTTTGAACATGCTATTATGAGGGACTAATCTCTGGGGAAGGCCCTTATTGAAACAGATTGCCACAGTGGCTGCAGCTATGATGTCAACATAGTAATAATTTTAAGAATGGCATAGGAATAGGCAGGGCCTCATTCTGTTTTAAGTAGGGATGTAATGAATCAACAATAACTCAATGACACACAAAAACACAATAATAAAATGAGTCATACACTTTCTACCTCATGCATAGATGATCCTGATTCTTATATCTTCCTTTAAGGATTGGTAGGAGGACAAAAATAATTATACATGTAAACTGTTTAATAGTACCTGGCATCTAGAACTTACCCATTGCTGAAGAGTAGAAAGTGGCCGATGGCAGACCCTCCAGCAATTTCTGAGGCTACAAATCACAGGGAAGGGAATTGCTCATCTTTTTTCTGAGGAACAGCTGGTGAATTTTAATCACCAGAGAGGTATAAACTGTGGGTTAGCAGCACAACTCCTCATGGACTACACCACCAGGGTTCCCCATAGAAAAGACTTTGTAAATGTTCTTGTTAATATTTTTAATTAATACTGCATTGCTTAAGAAGAATGATGTATCTTTTTGAATATTTCCTGCATTTTTATTTCTCAGGAACAATGAAGGAAAAGCTGATTTATTATTTCTTTTAATATACCTATTTGGAAATTTTTAGGTTCTTTGGGAGTCATAGGAATCTTGGTCCTTACATAAGCTTATGGAGGTCATACACTCCTTATAACAGTAACTTTTTTCTAACACTGGACCAATTGGCAGCGTCAGGATGGATGATGAAGAGATTGAGAGTGTTCACAGCTTCACTTTGCTCGGCTCCACAGTTAACACTCTTGGTACCAGCAGTCAGGAAATAAAAAAGCGTATCGTGATGGGAAAGTCTGCCGTTAGGGACCTCTCAAAGGTACTCAGGAGCAACAGTGTCTCTCTGGAGACTAAGGTGCGCCTGATACAGGTCATGGTATTTGCAATCGCTTGTTATGCATCAGAGAGTTGGACAGTGACTGGGGAGGACATAAGGAGAGTGGATGCTTTTGAGCTGTGGTGCTGGAGAAGGGTACTGAATGTACCCTGGACTGCCAGGAAAACAAACAGATCCATCTTGGAGAGGATTAAACCAAGCTGCTCCTTGGAGGCAAGGATTCTGGGGCTTCGTCTGACATACTTTGGACATGTTGCCAGGAGGGACGGGTCCTTGGAGAGGGACATCATGCTTGGGAGGGTGGAGGGACAGCGCAGGAGGGGAAGACCCTCTATGAGATGGATTGATTCGGTGACTGGGGTAATCGGGATGGGTGTGTCAGAGGCGGTGCGGTTGGCGCAGGATAGAGCAGGGTTTAGAGCTGTTGTGCATAGGGTCGCTATGAGTAGGAAACGACTCGATGGCACATAACAACAACAACATATTTGACTACTGGAGAGATAAAAATCTCAAGATCTGACGCTGAGTCATCCACCCTAAATCTGAAGCAGAGCAGAACAAATATGGAAAATAGAATCATTCTCCTTGAGTTTTGTTTTCCACTGAATTAAATCCTCACCAATATTATGGTTTCCATATGTTCATTTTCTTCCAAGTTGCTTGTATTTTGTACATGCTCTCTCTCTTTAAATTTCTAATTCATATATTTGCTGCAAATGATTCCCACATATTTCTCTGCTTATAACATAAGACTTTTAAAATTACTTCTTGCATTATTTCAAATGCTTCTCTAGTTATATGAAAACTTTCGATTTTATTTCTCCACTCAGTGGTCCCAATGGATTGTCTGCCGAATCTTTTGTTACCTAACTGGGTCAATTTTTTATTATTTTTTTTTTTAAATCAACCTATATGGAGAAAATGTGATAAAGTTGTGATTCACATTATTGGAGATTCACACACACACAAAAATAACCCTCCAAAAAAAAAAACCCAACAAACCCAAACCAAAACCACCAAAAACAAACACTCCATATTTTGGACTGTGGAAGGAGGCAAGTTATCAGTTTTGCCTCTCTTTCTTGGTGTGATCATTGTTGTGTGCTGTCAAGTACGACTCATAGTGACGCTATGAAGAGCAGATCTTAATCTTGTTATATCCTGTGCACTCTCATCATCTCTGGCATACTTGAGCCCATTACTACAGCCCATTACATTGTGTCAGTCTATCTTGAAAGTCTTCCTCTTCTTTTCTGACCCTCCACCTTTCCAAGTACAATATTCCTTTCCAAGGAATAGCCACTCTTAACAACATGCACAAAGTATGAGAGATAAATTCACCATCCATGCCTCTGAGGAGTTTTCTGACTGCTTTTTCTCTAAGACTTACCTATTTGTTCTTTGGAAGTTCATTCAGTACTCTTTTCCAACACCACATCTCAAAGGAATCAATTTTCTCTCATCCTTTTTCATTGTCCAACTCTCAAATGCATAATGAATAACTGGCATCATTGCTCTTCAGGACTTTGGATAGATCCCTGACAGTAGACTTTCCCAATGGTGTATATCTCCTGGTATTATGACTGCTATACTAAGGATATCGATACAAGAAAATGGAAATGGTTGACTATTTCAATCTTTTCTTCATCTATTGAGATGTTGCATATTGGCCCAGTGGTGAGGATATTTGTTATCAAGGTGTAAGTATATACTGTTTATGAGATTGATTTAGACTTCTGAAAACTCTCAGTTTTTCCTTTACTTATTAGTCAACAATACATTAATATTTTAAGTTGAATCCAAGAGGTAGAGGTTCAGTGTGTGTGTGTGTGTGTGAGAGAGAGAGAGAGAGAGAGAGAAATGGAAATTAGTGTGGAAATTAGTGAGAAGATGATGCTTGCAATAATTGCTGAGCTCTTAATCCAGGTTAATACTATTTGGTTATAGTTCAGAAGTAAAAAATTATATATGCAGCTTTTTCAGCAGCGTTGATAAGTATACTGGCGAGACTCTTTGAAATGTTACACTTTAACAAGCTTATTATACTTTATTCAATCTTCATCCATAACTATGACTTTAAGCAAATTTATTGTTAAAGAAAGAGCATTTTTTCCTGTTTCTATCTGACTTATCATCTCACATCATTTGAGTACATTATCAGATATGGGGGACCCTTGGAGAGGATATTTTGCTTGGAAAAGTAGCTCAGCTAAAGAGAAGTAGACCCTCAATTAGATGCATAGATATAGTGACTGTAACAGTGGGTTTGAGTACCGGTTATGTTCAGGCAAGGCTTTGTTCTGTGGTACATATAGTCGCTGAGTCCTAGTTTCTTTGCATAGAACAACAACAATTATATTCTAAACTAAAATAATGTTAATAAAGTAGAATATTTTGAGCTAAATTAAACCAATAAAAAGAAAGCATTTGTCCACATTCAAGGTTATATTCCCTAAGGAATATTACTATGGTGGTTGATATTAGGTCTGATTGAGTCAATTCTGATTCACAGCAATTCTGTACAACAGAATAAAACTGAACTCTATACAAAAGAACTGCTTGATCCTGGTTCATATTTACAATTGTTACAATTTCTTTGCTAGTTTTGCAGTCACTGTATCAATTCATTTCATTTAGGATCTTCCTCTTTTTACCTGTACTTTACCATACATGCTTTCCTTCCACAGAGATTGGCCGCTTCTGGAAACATTTGCAAACAAATGTACAAACAAATTTGTAAACAAAGTCCCTCCAACCTCACTTCTATGGAACATTTTGCCTGCACATCTTTCTAGACAAATGTGCTCATTTTTTCTGACAGTCCATGGTATATTTCATCTTCTTCACTAGCTCCATAATTCAAAGATGTGTTCTTTGGCTGTCCTTATTATTCGTCCAGCACTCACAGATATAGTTGAATTTTTTTTTCTCATTTGGAAATAACATGGTTTGAGTCAGGCACACATTAGTACTCAAGAACATTTTTGCTTTTTAAAAAATCTTTTGCAACAGATTTATCCCATGCAAAACATGATTTGATTTCCTGATTGTTGGTTTCATGGGCATTTATTGTGTACTCAAGTTAGATGAAATCTTTGACAAACTTTGTTTATGTTTATCATGATGCTGCTTATAAGTCTGGCTGTGAGAACTTTTGTTTTCTTTAAGTTTAAGTATAATTTTCACTGAAATTTATAGTCATTGAACTTCTTCAATAACTGTATCATGTCTTCTTTGATTTCAGCCTGTAAAGCTGGGGCATCTAAATGTATATTGGATGTTGTTAATAAGCATTCTTAAAATTCTGTTCTGTATTCTTCTTCAGACACTTCAGCTTTTCAGATTTTTTGTTCAGTATGTATATTGAATAAATGTAGTGGAAAAAAACCCAACAAAACACCCTGTCATTTCTGGATCTTAAAACACACATTATCCTCTTGTTCTGTTCAAAATATTGTTTGTTGATCTGCGTTCAAGTTCTACATGGGCACAATTAAGTGTTTGGAAATTATTGTCCTTTGCAATACGTCTATAGAGTTAAATATCATTGCAGAATCAATAAAACACAGGTAAAAATCTTTCTGATGTTTTCTGCTTTTACCTAAAATCCCTCTGACATCAGCAATGATATTCTTCCTGCTATATCCTCTTTTAAATCTGGATTGCATTTCTGACAGTTTTCTTTTAGAACATTGCTCCGAACACTTTTTATTTATCTCAAGGGAAATTTTGCATATATTAAATATTAATGATACTAGTCAATAATTTTACCATTCTCTGGAATGGGCACAAATATAAATATCTTCCAGCTGGTTGGCCAGAAACTGTCATCTAAATGTCTTAAAACAGACTAGTGAGATCTTCAGAGGTATGCTATTTAAACATTTCCATTTTTATTACATAAATTCTTAGAGACTTGCTTTTCACACAGGCTTTTACTGAATATTTGACTTTTTTTCTTCAATACATTGCTTCTTGATTGTACACTACCTCCTTATATAGGTGATTGGTGAATAGTTCTTTCTGGTAGAGTGACTATGCATTCTTTCCATGTTCTTTTAATGCTTCCCACACTGTTCAGTACTTCAGGATAGATCTTTAAATGGTCTTTTTGACTATGAATGCAACCTCATTTGTCCTTAATTTTTCATTTCTGGCATAGAAGATAATATTATTGTCTGATTCAAAGTGGCCGATGCCGGTCCATCTCAGCTCACTAATTCCTAGATTGTCAATCTTTGTGTGTTCCATTTCATTTTTCCCTAGTTGGAATATTCCTAAATTAATATTTCATGTATTCCATGCTCCAGTTATTAGTGAATGTTTGCAAAAATTTTTCCTCATTTATTAGTGTTTCCCAATCAAAAGTCCCTACCTCCAGTGTTAAAGTTAGCAAAGGTTGTCTATTGTTCATAGGATTTTCAAAGGCCACTCTTTAAGAAATGGGTGGACAATCCTTCTTCCTACCCTATCTTAACCTGAAAGCTCTTCTAAAACCTGTCCACCATGAGTGATCCTCATAATATTTGAAATACCAGTGGCATAGCTCCCCGCATCCCAGTAACTTGTAAGTCACTCTATTACAGCAACTGAAAGACAAATGCTATATTCATAAGAGCAGACAATAAGCAAGCATGCATGCTTTTATGTGCTGTTGAGTTGCTTGTGACTCATAGCCATCCTATGTACAATGGCTCTGAACCCTGTTCTATTTTGAACCAACCTCATTGTCTCTGACAATGGTCTTTCTTTCTTGCATATATATATATAATCATGCAGCAACATGCAAATTATTCCCCCAATATAGAATAGTGACAAATAAGTACAATAACCATGAGAACAAAGTCTCAAGACAACATTTTAAAAACAAAAACAAACACAAACACACACACACAATTTCTCACTTCTGAGTCAATGTTGTTGTTGTTATGTGCCGTCGAGTCGCCTGCGACTCATAGCGACCCTATGTACAATAGCCCTAAACTCCGCTCTGTCCTGTGCCAATCGCACTGTCTCTGACACTTCCATCCCAATTATCCCAGTCACTGAATCAATCCACCTCATAGAGGGCCTTCCTCTCCTGTGCTGTCCCTCCACCCTCCCAAGCATGATGTCCCTCTCCAAGGACCGATCTCTCCTCACAACATGTCCAAAGTATGTTAGACGGAGCCTCAGAATCCTTGCCTCCACGGAGCCACCTGGTTTAACCCTCTCCAGGACAAATCTGTTTGTTTTCCTAGCAGTCCATGGTATTCTCAATACTCTTCTCCAGCACCACAGCTCAAAGGCATCAATTCTCCTTCTATCCTCCTTGGTCATTGTCCAACTCTCTGATGCATAACAGGTGATTGCGAAGACCATGGCCTGTATCAGATGCACCTTAGTCTCCAGAGAGACACCACTGCTCTTCAGCACTTTGGAAGGTCTCTAACAGCAGACTTTCCCATGGCAATGTGCCTTTTAATTTCCTGGCTGCTGGTGCCAAGACTGTTGACTATGGAGCCAAGCAAACTAAAGCTGTGTACAATCTCAATCTCTTCACCATCCATCCTGATGCTGCCAATTGGTCCAGTGGTGAGAATCTTTGTCTTCTTGACATTAGGCAGCATAAAATAATAGATGGCAAAAGAATTTAAATTGTCAATCATTTCATCTTACTTAGATCCACGAATAACACACTTGGAACCAGCATTCAAGATGTGATGAATAAGGAACTCTTATACATTGTTGGTGGTATTGTAAAATGATACAACCATTCTGGAAGGCAGTTTGGTGCTTCCTAAAGAGGCTGAACATAGAAATTCCATATGATGCAGCTATTCCACTACTTGGAATATACCCTGAGAATATGAGAACTGAGGCACAAACAGAAATTTGTACACTAGTGTTCATAGCAGCATTATTCACCATCATAAGAACATGGAAACATCCCAAATGTCCAACCACAAACAGATGGATTGAGAATTCACACAATGGAATACTATGCAGCACGCAGGAGCAATGATTTTGTAAATTATTACCTAACTTGGGAGGAACTGGAGAGAATTATGCTAGGTGAACCAACTCAGTCCCACAAGGATAATTATTGTATAAAACCATTATTGTAGAATGACTATAAGGACCCAAGAGAAGTGGAAGTGGCTGGAAGCAGAGAGATGTGGATATTCAGGGGGAGAGGGGATTCATCATTGGATTGTTCAATTTGATGGGTGAGGGATGAGTGAAATGGAAAGAATTTGTTCAAATTTGTATTCAAATTTTGTAAATAAACTAGTAGGGGAAAAAAGAAATAAAAATATGTATTACATTCAGAAAATCTGGTGTCTGGGACTTCTCCAAAGTACTAAAGAGCAATGATGTAGTTTGAAGGCTAAGGTGTGCCTGATCCAAGCTATGGTTTCTTTGTTTATTTGCTATACCTCTGAAAGCTGGACAGTGATTAAGGATGACAGAAGAAATAATGCCTTTGATTTGTGGTATTGGAGAAGAGTACCAAATATCTCATGGACTGACGAAAGAACAAATAAATCTATCTTGAAGAAAATGTGACCAGGGTGTTCCTGGAGGCAAGGATAATGAAACTTCATCACATATATATTTTGAGTATGTTGTTAGAATGGGGACAGTCTTTGGAGAAGGATGCCATGCTTGAAAAGGTGGAGAGTCAACTTTTCAAGAGAGGAAGACCCTTAACAAGATGGATCGAAGTAGTGATTGTAACACTGGGCTCAGTATATAGGAAATGATGGGGATGGTTCAAGGTATATGGATCCACTGTTTTTAAAATTGCTGTAAGTCACTGTTGACTTGATGACACATGATATCACTACCTTGGTCAGAATTTTGCCCATTGAATTCTTTATTATTGAAAAGCAATCTTTGAATTTTTCTTCATTCTCTTTCCTTGAGAAATGTGAAATGTATTCTTCTCTCTGGCTTTCTAATTTAAGGTCTTTGTGTATACATTTTAACACTTTACTTCCTCCTCTGGATACACCTTCCAAATCTACTCTTCTCATTTGTTTACATTATCATTCACCTCAGAGATAGTTGAAGAGAAATTTCTGGTGAAAATTTCCAGATTGTGTTTGTTAGAGAAAAAAACCAATTACTAACAATGGCTTTTACAGGATCTTCCTTGCTACTCTTTTTATAGAGAAAACACTTAATTGTCAAGGAAATGAGAAACAGACAAAGGATAATTCCTACTTCTTTACATGTTTTCCTCTTCTTGTTTAGTCTCTTTTGACTAAAGGCCCCTCCTGGGATGTTTAATTTTATTTTCTATGAGTTTAAAGAGTCTTCATTGTTTTTCCATGTGCTGTTTTTATAAGCTTGCCAACTTGCTCCTACTGTCTGTTAGTATTTAATTATCCAACCACTTCACAATTAAAACTCATTCCAAACTCTGAGGAATTATTTTCTGACACTTATTAGCTCTCTCTTTATGTACTTATAACATATGATTAACCTTTTGAACCTTCTTGATATATATTTTTTAATTCCCTTGTTTCTCAATACTAATTGATGCCAGTAGAGAAAAAATATCCATACCTAAATCTTTAATGAATGTTTTTCTAATGGTTGTAAGGGATTAGTAAAAGAAAGAGATTCAGGAGGGAAAAAAAGACTCAAAAGGTCTGTAAACCACTTAAAATGACAGTAAAGTTGAGAAGATTTTTAATTTTAGCATCAGTGAAACTTTGGGTATCTATTATATAAAAGAAGGTTGAACTATGAGTTTATGATTATGAAAAATATTAGTCAATTTAACTCATCTGGTTTCCTCTTGGCAATATGTGCCAACACAATTGCAATCTGGTGAAACTTTGCCTTTGCCCTGGTTTGTTATTGTTGGTGTTAAGTGTCTTTGAGTTGTAGACAACTCACAGAAACCTATGAACAAAGATCCGAAGAACTGTATAAATTTCATTGTTTCTCCAATGCCATAGTTTCCAGAGGCAAGCTATTTCAGAAGTGGATGTGACTCCGGCTTCCAAGCTTGTTTTAATCGAGTAGCTCCACCAAACACTGTCCACCATGGGTAACCATTATTGCATTTGATGCATCAGTGTAACAGTGTTCAGCATCACAGCAACACTGAGTTACCTCTGTGCAGCAAATGGACAGACCAGTGCATGGAAGAATGTTTGACCAGAAGCAATTAAAACCAGACTTGCGGAACACAAGTTAAAATCACCCACCTTTGACTTGGTTGCATAACTTTCTCTCCACCAGGCCCACAGAGCTCTCACTATGTTGTTTTTGTTGTTAAGTGTCATCTAGTCATAGACAACTCTACATCTCCCATATATCTGAGGTATCATGGTGATAGCTGCCATCCATCTCAAAGCTTGACAACATTATCTCTGAAATCTATCTGTGAACCATTGTGTCAGGTAAGAGGGTCACAACTGAGCAATGTGTTAAATTGAATAGGCATAAAACATCCCATCTTCTCCAGGTTGAGCTCAGTCCAGTCTTTACTTCTTTTTATCTTATCTGTCCTAGTTTCAGCATCTGTAATACAGGTTATGACTTGGTTAAATCTTCATAGGTGGTATGTCTTTAGATCTGCTGCTGCTTCTCCACCTAGAATGTATAGGGCTCATTCAAAGGAATATAATATCAATTTAGATTATTTCTGAGGCATAATATTCTGTCTCATAGCCTTTCTTGAAGGAAATGTAGATGACCAATATATCCTATGCAAGATATCTAAATGAGTTGGTATTAAGGAAAATACCAAGAAGATATAATGTATGCACCATATTATATTCGCACTTTGGGGCTACTTGCGAAGTCTATTTTAATGAAGTCTCTAGGGTAATCTTTGAATGACTTTCTTCAAACTAAGATTAGTTTTCCTTAACTACTTTTTGTTTCAAGAAAAATTTGTGTTGCTTTTCAAGCTGAAGACAAATTAAGTACTACAAATTATGAAGATGAAATAATACCTATTTTTCTTATTTAATGTTATATTTAATAAAAGCTTATCTTCCTTATTTAATGACCAAAACCCCACAATGACATATAAATATTCTTCTAAATGGTTATTATTGCTAGTATTACAATTTTATTATTTAAAATTTTTGTTATTATTATTACTGTAATAATAACAATAATAACCATTTAGAAGAATATTTAAGTATTTTGCCATTTATTAAGGAGACAATAGCTTTTATTTTATCCTTATTTAATAACTGAAAAATCCAGTGAGATTTAAATATTCTAAATGGTGTGTAGATGAAATTCCACTCTAATGCTTTTCTGGGCTTTTCATTTGTTTTATTGTAAATGATAGCTACTTTTTCTGTATGTAAGACTTGAAATTAATGTGTCTTTTTTGGCATTTCAAGTGTAAATAGCTTGCTTCTCGAAATTCTGTGAACATGGAGAAACGATGAAAGTTATACAAGTGTACAGATCTTTTGTTCATAGGGTCGCTATGAGTTGTTTATGACTCGACAGCCCTTAACAACAACATAGAGCTCTCTGTTGGCCTAGACAGAAAGTTATACTACCAAGCCAAAGGTGGGTGATTTTAATCTGTGGCTTTCAGGCCTGGTTTTAATTGCTTTTGGTCAAACATTCTTTTAAGTGGTATAGCACTGGTCCATCCATTTGCTGTACAGAGGTAACTCGTGGTTACGGTGATGCTAATGGTTACCGATGGTGGACAGTGGTGGAGCTTCCCAATTAAAACAAGCTTGGAAGCAGGAGTGGCATTAGCTTCTGTAAATTCCTTGCCTCTGGAAACTCTATGAACATGGAGAAACGATGAAAATCATGCAAGTGTTCAGGTCTTTCATTCATAGTGTCGCTATGAGTCCTCTATGACTGCACAACACTCAACAACAACAACAACATAAAAAACTCAATGCTGTCAGTAGATATGCTAGTGCCATTGCAGTCTTGGAACGTTGTGTAGTCTGTGAACAAAATGTAAATAGTATTTAGTAGTTATGGGGGATTTGGAGAGTGAGGTTGGGGTAGAGCTCCCTAACTAACACTGAATGAAAAGTGGTTAAGTGAAATGCTATTATGTTGTCAGAAAAGGAATTTTAAGGATTTCAGAATCAGTTTGAATTGTCCCTCTTGGATGAGCGATGTGGAAATTATCTAACAGTCTTGGAGAAGGTGAAACCAAGTTACTCCTCAGAGGCAAGGATTTTGAAGCTCTGTCTCACATAATTTGGGCATGTGGCCAGGAGGGGCCAGTCCTTGGAGAAGATTATCAGACTTGGAAAGGTGGAGGGACAGCACAGGAAAGGAAGACCCTGGCTGAGATGGATTGACTCAGTAACTGGGGTAATGCAGGTAGGTGTGTTGGAGACAATGAGATTGGCTCACAATAGGGCAAGGCTCAGAGTTATTGGTCGCTATGAGTCGCAAACAACTCAACTGCACCCAACAACAACCACCATTGATATCACCTGCAAGTAAGCTGTAGATAATTTTCAAAAAGGTTAAAATAGTACATTGGCAAAGAAGTTCAAACTGAATTCAGAATAGTGTTTGGCAACAGGGATATACATTCTGATGTCAAATTGATCTTGGCTGAATGCAGAGAATACCAGAAAAATGTTTACCTACGTTTTATTGACTTTGCTAAGGATTTTTACTGCTTAGATCCTAATAAATTAAGGATAACATTTAGAAGAATATGAATCCCAGAAAACCAAGAAGCAGCATTTGTCCGAATGAAACATGGGGACAGTGTTTTAAAAAAAGGAAAGGTGTGTTTCAGAATTATATCCTTTCATCATGCTTATTCAATCTGTATGAAGAACAAATCATTAAAGAAGTTAGATTTTATGAAGTAGAATGTGGCAACAGGATTGGAGGAAGACTCATGAACATTCTCCATGACACAACCTTCTTTGCAGAATATAAAGATGAGTTGAAGCTCTTAGTAAAGAAGATAAAAAACTATGGCCTTCAATATGGGTTATATTTCAATATCAAGAAAACAAAGATACTTATAACTAGACTAATAGGCAACATCATGATAGATGTAGGAAATTGAAATTATCAACAATTTCACTTTACATGAAGACACAATAAACATTGATGGTACCAACAGTTTCGAATCAGAAGATGTATTGTATTGGAAAAATTTGCTGTCAAGAACTTCTGTGAAGCGCTAAAAACCAAGGATGCCGGTTTAAATACTAAAGTACTTGACCCAAGCTATGCCATTTTAAAATTGTCGTTTGATCCATAAGCAAGGATAACTTAAGGAGAATGCATGCCTTTGAGTTCTAGCATTGATGCAGAGAATTGAATATCCATGCCTGACAAAAGAATGCTCAAATCTGTCTTGGGCAAGCATAAGAGGCTGATAAAACTTCTCCTCACATCCTTTGGGCCTGTTATCAGGAAGAGTCAGTTCATGGAAAAAGCCATCATGCTAGGAAAGGTACCTGGACAGAAAAGAGAGAAAGATCCTCAAAGTGGTGATTGATACAATGACTTTAACAATGGCCCAGAGTGTGCTGGATGTTGTGAGGATGGTGCAGGATAGCTCAAAATTTTGATCTGTTATTCATAAAATTACTGTGAAACTTAGTTGATTCAATGACACATAGAAGAATAATTTAGTTCATCACATTTTATGAGATAATTTTCTTTAAGGGATGACATTTATACATACAGAACCAGGTGATTTTGGGTTTACTTTAATTCCTGATGGTCACATGTAGGTAGGGATAATAGAATTGTACTCCATAGGGTTTTCTATTTTGCAAGTAGATGCCACTCCTGCTTCCAAGCTTGCTTTAGTCGGGGAGCTCCTCCATGGGTAACCATTATCACACTTGACATATCAGTGTCACAGTATTCAGCATCACAGCAACCATGGGTTACCTCTGTACAGCAAATGGACAGACTAGTGCTATACCACTTAGAAGAATGTTTGACAAAAAACATTAATTTACCTGAGGGCCACAGATTAAAATCACTCACCTTTGACTTGGTAGCATACCTCTGTCCATTACGCCAACTGAGCTCTCTCTATGTTGTTGTTGTTGTTAAGTACCATTGAGTTGGAGATGACTCATAGCAACCCTATGAACTAAAGACCTAAATACTTATATAACTTTCGTTGTTTTTCCAAGTTCATAGAGTTTCCAGAGGCAAACTGTTTCAAAAGTGGATGCCACTCTTGCTTCCCAGCTTGTTTTAATTGAGGAGCTCCACCAAACACTGTCCACCAGGGGTAACCATTATTGCATTTGACACATCAGTGTCACAGTGTTCAGCATCACAACAACCATGAGTTACCTCTGTACAGCAAATGGAAAATGAAATTGATACAAATGTTCAGGTCTTTCATTCATAGGATTGCTATGAGTCATCTATGACCCAATGGTACCTAACAACAACAAGGGTTTTCTAGGCTGTGACCTTTCAGAAACAGATAATTAAGCCCGTCTTTTATAGAAATCTTCAATCCTGTCTTTTATAGAGATATCCACATGTATTTGAACTGCCTACCTTATGGCTAATAGTTGAATGCTTAAGTACTCTAGGAACTTCTAGTTGTTGTTTTTAGGTGTCAAGTCTTGTATGACTCATAGTCATAGTGACCTATGAACTATGATATGAACACTGGTCTATCCTGTGCCGTTTTCACCATATCTGATATACTTCAGTCCATTGCTGTAGTCACTGTGTCAATCCATGTTGATGGGAGTTTTCTTCTCTTTTTTCCCTGTGGAATAACTGATGAATTTGAACCACTCACCTTTAAATTATCAGCCAAATACTCAATTGTTGCTCTGAGTTGATTTGTCATATGTTGTTGTTAGATGCTGTTGAGTTGAGGACAATTTCATAGCAACTTTATGAATAACAGCTATGAATTCTGTTCTATATTGTGCCTTCCTCATAATCTCTGACACACAAGCCTATTGCTGCAGTTACTGTGTCAATTCACCTAGTTGAGGGCCTTCATCTCTTTCACCATGCCTCCACCTTTCCAAGCCTAATGTCTCTTTCCAAGAAATAGCTTCTCCTAGCAACATACTTGAAGTATATAAGATAAAACTTCATGAACTTTGTTTTCAAAGAGTAGTACTCTGGCTGCACCTTCTCCAAAACATATTTTTATTGTTGTTGTTCTTTTGGCAATCCATAGGATATTCAGTACTTTTCTCTACCACAGTTCAAAGGCATCACTTCTTTCTCTGCCATCCTTCTTCATCATCCAGCTCTCAATACTTGATAGGTGATTGAAAAGACCATGACTTGAATCAGGTGTACCTTAGTCCTTAAAATAGCATCATTCCTCCTTAATAATTTGGAGAGGTCCTTGACTGCAGAATTTCCCAATGCAACACTTCTCTTTACTACTGTGTATTGATTATGGATCAAAATAATATGAAGTCAAAGTGCATATTGATGGTGTCTCCGAGTAAGATGAAGTCACTGACAGTTTCAATCATTTCTCTTTCATAATGTTGCCTATTCGTCCAGTGATGAGAATCTTTATTTTCTTGATATTGAGATGCAATTCATATTGAAGAATATAGTCTTTGATCTTCTGCAGCAAGCCCTTCACATCCTTCTGACTTGAGAGTCAGAATAACTTAATTTTCATGGTAGACTTCTTATGTTAAGGCATTTGTTGCAATAAACATCTATCAATAAACAGTGATGTAGGGTCTTATGGTGACAAGATATTAAACTGGCATAGGATTTTCTGCAAATTTGAAATAAGAAAGAAGAAAATATACTATTTCACTTTTGAAGTAAAAAACCAGGGCAATAAGAGGGAGCTTGGATAGCATAGTGGTTAGGAATTATGCTGTCAATGTGAAAGTACGTGGTTTGAATCCACCAGTTGCTCCTTGGGTGAAAGACAGGCAAAAAACTCCCCCAAAATTTACTACCTCTGAAACCCACTGGAAGGCCAGCTATAAATCAGTTTGAACTTGATGGTACAGAGCAATAACAACAAGGGAATAAGAAAGTTTTAAAGGTTGTATATGCTGCTGTTGTTATATTCCATCAAGTTATCTGATACTCATAGCAACTCTGTGTACGAAAGCTCTGAACTAGATCTTATCTAGGGCCAATCTTACTGACTCCAACACCTCCTCCTATTGCCCTAGTCATTGTGTCAATTCATCTCATCCAGGGTCATCTTCTCCTGCATTGTCTCTCCACTTTTCCAGCAATGATATCCTTCTCCAGAAACTGGTTCTTCCTGGTCACATGCCCAAAGTATCTGAGATAGAGCTTCAAAATCCTTGCCTCCATAGAACAACTTGGTATCACCCCCTCCAGGATAAACCTGTTTGTTCTCTTGGCAGTCCATGGTATGTTCAACACTCTTCTCCAGCACTGCAACACAAATGTTAGATATGCTTGTTTGTTATTCTAATTCCTAAAATTGGAATAATTAACAAGATCAAGTCTTTGTTTCCTTTTGAATGTATAGTACTTATTTTTTTCTAATAACAACAAAGACAATGTAATATACAAAAATATGTAGTTATGTACCTCTCTGGAGTACTGAAAGTAGCAATGTCAGTCTGGAGACTAAGGTGCACCTGCTCTAGACCATGGTCATTGCAATGACTTGCTTTACATCACAGAGCTGGAAAATCACTAAGGATGACAGAAGAATAATTGATGCCTTTGAGTTGAGGTGCTGGAGATGAATCTTGAACATACCATGGACCAATAAAAAAACAAACAGGTCTGTCTTGGAGAGGTTGAAAGTTTCTCCTTAGAAGCTAGGATTTTCAAACACTGCCTCACATACCTTGAGCACATGGCCAGGAGGGCCTGTTCCTTGGAGGAGATCATGCTTAGAAGGGTAGAGGACTAATGCAGGAAAGCAAGAGATGAGATGGATTTACACAGTAACAGGAGCGATGGGGTAGGTTTGTCAGACTCAGTGAGACTGGCTCAGGACAGGGAAGGAGGCTTCAGGGTCACTATGAGTGGCCTGAGATTTGGTGGTATATAATAACAACAACAACAACAACAACAATAAAAAGAGTCTATTTTAAGAGATATTTGTGAATATCCTTTCCCTCTTCCTTTACAGCAGGTTCCAAATATTGCTAGTTCACTTTCCATATTTTAAATATCTTAATTCTGGATTTTCTATTTTCTTTGTGTTTTTTGGGAGCTGCCTTAACATTACTCGTTAGCTGCCCCACAGATGCCTCAGAAATCTTTTCCTGAAACCTTATTTCATATTCATCACCTCAGCAATCATTCCTTACATTTTATCCTATGTCTTTTTATGAACAAGTCATTCTTCTACTGAATATCTTTTCTTAATTTTGAAGTCACTGAATACTACTTTATGTATCTTTAGGCTTTATGTATGCCAAGGCCATAGGCACTTTCTTTCTTCACCATTGTCTGTGTATAATAGACCATCTTATTCTGGTGTCAGCTATCTTTTGTTTATTAATAGCAGCCACCTTTTAAACACTGATGTACAAATTAGAGGGTCAGTGCTCCTTGAGAACTAGTGTGTGTATATGTATGTGTATGTAAACGTACATATGTCCATAAGTGTTTGTCTGAGATAGAATATGAAAATTTGAATTTTAAAAAAAGTAAATATTTCTACTATATTTTACTCATGAAATTATTACTAGATAAATCATCATCAGGTGTGGCTGTTAAATAATGACAAAAAGTAAAAACTGAAAATTGCCAAAAATTAACGAGCGATTGCTTTGGGCCAAGGAGTCAGATGCTAGCTGAAATGCAGGTAGTGGCCTGCATGAGGTGTGTATTGTTATTTTATGGCATTAGGCTGTTAACTTTGTAACATCCATAAATAGTATGTAAATTTAAATATGTATTTTTGAATATGTTATTGACCAAACTATAACAGGGTACAAATAAGTAAGGCAGTAATCTCTATTCTGTGACTGCACCAACAATTAATTCTCATTCTGCAGATTTTTGCTGTCTCTTGGCTGACATCATATTCTTGGGTAATTTCCAGCAAGTTACTGTGTGTTTAAAAAATAAAAATCAAGAGTACTAAAAAGAACACAATATGAAGGTAATCTTATAAGAATTCAGAAAAAAAAATCATTTGATCAAACTAAAGGAAAATTTTTAAATAAATGTTTAAATGTATATACATATATTGTTTTTGTTATGTGCCTTTGAGTCTACTACAGTTCATAGTGACTCTAGGTACCTGTGAAACCTGCTCTATCCAGAGCCAATCTCAAAGTCTCCAACACCTATCCTTAGAACCCCAGTTATCATGTCAATTCATCTCATCTGGGGTCTTCCCCTCCTGAGCTGTCCTTATCGACTCCCAAGCATCTTACCCTTCTCCAAAGACCGGTCCTGCCTGCCTACATGTGCAAAGTATGTGAAACAGAGCTTCAAAATCCTTATCTCCAAGGAACATCTTGGTTTCACACTCTCTAGGAAAGACCTGTTAGTTCTCATGGCTGTCCATACTATTCAATACTATTCTCCAGCACCACAACTCAAAGGCATCAATTTTTCTTCTGTCATCCATGGTCATTGTCTAGCTCTCTGATGCATAGCAAGTAATTGTGAAGACCATGGCCTAGAACAGGTGCACCTTAGTCTCTAGACTGAGATCCTTATTTTTCTGCATTCTGAAGAAGTTCCTGACAGCATATTTTCCTAATGCAATTCATCTTTTGATTTTCTGACTGCTTGTGCCAAGAGTATTGATTGTGGAACTGTGCAAGCTCTAATTGTTAACAATCTCAATCTCTTCTCTATCTATCATAATGCTACTAATTGTCCCAGTGGTGAAAATCTTCATTTTCTTGATGTTGAACTTTAATCCATACAGTCTTTGACCCTCTGCAGCAAATGATTCAGGCCTTTCTCAGTTTCAGCAAGTAAAGTTGTATCATCTGCATAATGCAGGTTGTTGATGAATCTTCCTCCAACCTGATGACACATTCCTCTTCATAAATTCCAGCCTCTTGAATGATCTGTTCTGCATACAGATTGAGAAGGTATAGAGAAAGGACATATCCCTGATTCACTCCTTTTCTGGTTTTGAACCATGTAGTTTTTCCTTGAATGATAGTGGATTTCCTTGTAAGTGTATGGATATTATCCGGTCACCACAACATTGTATTTCAAGAGGGATATAGAAATGACTTTTTTTAACTATGAAAGTGATCCCATTTTTCCTTTCCTTTTTATCTTCAGAATAGTAAACCATATGATCGTCTGACTCAGAATGCCCCATGCCAGTCCATCTTATTTTGCCAATACTGAACATATTAAGTACCAGAGGAATATCTATCTGTGTTTGATTGACAATGCAAAGGTGTTTGAATGTGTGGACCACAACAAACTGTGACTAACTCTGAGAAGAATGAAAATCTCAGAACACCTGATCGTGCTAATGTGAAACCTATATTTGGACCAGGTGCCAGTCATAAGAGCAGAGCAAGGAAACACTGCATGGTTCAGAATCAGAAAGGATGTACCCCAAGAATGTGTCCTATCTCCATACCTTTTCAATCTATATGCAGAACAGATTTTCTGGGAGGCTGGGCTCTTAGACAAGAAATGTGGCATTAGGATTGGAGGAAGACTCATCAACAATCTGCATTATGCAGATGACACAACTCTGCTTCTTGAAACTGAGGAGGACCTAAAGCGCTTGCTGCAGAAGGTCAATGACTGCAGCCTTCAATATGGATTGAAGCTCAACAAGAAGAAAGCAACCATTCTCACCAGTAGGCCAATTGGAAGCATCATGATAGACAGTGAAAGGATTGTTCACAGCTTCAGTTTGCCTGGCTCCACAAGAAATACTCTTGGTACTAGCAGCCTGAAAATTAAAAGACAAATTACACTGGGAAAGTCTGCTGTCAGAGACCACTCCAAAGTACTGAAGAACAATGATCTCAGTCTGTAGACTAAGGTGTGCCTGATTCCAGCCATGGTCTTTGTAATTACTTGCTATGCATCAAGAAATCTGGACAATGACTAGGGATGATATAAGGAGAGTTGATGCCTTTGAACTGTGGTGCTGAAGAAGAGTATTGAACATACCATGGACTGCTAAGAGAACAAATAGGTTCGTCCTAGAGATGGTGAAGCCAGGCTGCTCCTTGGAGACAAGGATTCTGAAGCTTCATCTGACATATTTTGGACATGTTGCCAGGAGGGACCAGTTCTTGGGGAGTGATGTCATGCTTGGGAGGGTGGAGGGACAGTGTAAGAGGGGGGCCCTTGATGAGATGGATCGATTCTGTGACTGGGTACAGTTAGGGTAGGTGTGTCAGAGGTAGTAAGATTGACATAGGATAGAGGAGAGTATAAGGCTGTTTTACATAGGGTTGCTATGAATTGCAAGTAACTCTATGGCACATAACAACAACAGTTTTTCCATGGGAGAAAGATGATGAACAATCTCCTCCTGTATGTATGATTTACTGTCATTTACCTTACGGTCAAGTATGAATTGATTCTTACGCAATGGTACATGAGAACAACAGCAACTGTAATAGCCATTTCAACAGAAACAATAATAGATGAAGTAATTTAAAAAAATGTTTAACAAACTAATTAAAACCAAATACATTGTCATCCAGTCAATTTTTACTCTTAATTCATTATACAGAAATCTCTAATTGATACATTCTGCTTTTTTCACCTTCCTATCTTAGAGACAGGGAGTTCTGGTCACCTAGTGGTAAGGGGTCAAGTCAAAAGTAGGTGACTGAAACTTACCATTTTTAAAAAAAGAGAGCAAGCGAGAGAGAGAGAGGCTATCATCTGTGGTATTATGTACAAGCTCTGAAAACCCACTGGAGAGTCAGCTAGCTGTTGGTTGTGCTTGGATCCAATTCAGCAAACCCGCTGGAGAATCAGCTATTGGTTGGTTCCAATTCAACAGCAATGAAGTTTGGTTGTTAGTTTGTTTATTTTAGATAATGACCAATCTTATTTTAGATAGCACCACAAAATGAAATATGTTTAGTAATCCTAAATGAAAAAGAAATATATAGCTTAACATTTAAGTTCATAACAATAGCTGTTCTATCACCATTCAAGAGCATTATTTTTCTATCCTAAACTTTTTAAGAAATAAAAATAAAACCAATAATTACACTGCCACTGGGAGGGGGGGGACACAACCTAAAACTGTTCTCAAATGAATAAGTGAGCTCTCAGGAGGCTTAGTTCTAGGGGAGACAATGGGATTAGAGCGCTTCGGTTTTCCCTGCTCCAGCAAGACAGTCAGGCTGGAAGTGGGGAATCCCAACTACTGCTTTATTCACAAATGGGGACGGTCATCTGAAATCTGTTTCCTATACCAACTGGAGGCTAACTTTGGGCATGTAGACTGTTAAGTATTCTCTGTTTTTAAACTTTATACTCATAAGAAGAGTGACCAACCAGGAAGTTTAGAACTTAGAACTTTTAGAGATCAAACCTCAAAAAGCAAGGGTTTTGTTGTTTGTTTGTTTTTGAGTGTTTTACAAAGTAAACGAAGAATCATCAATTAGACACATCCACATTGGAGACACAAGGCTGACATGGCACGTTTTTTTAAAATAAAGAATTAGTGAGGTATAAAAGATATACTCTGACTGGCCTCTGCCTAACCTAGATGGTCATGAACCATCCCCAATGAAAGGGAATGATTTAACCAGTCATGTTTTGTATCATATACTTCATCTCCTCTTTCACAGTTGGTGGACAATATGTGGTCACTCCACACAAACTGAGCCAATTCATAGGCTGACTAGTATGATGCCCCCTGGCATATGCACTTGCACAAACACACATACAAAGTGAACAGAGTTATAAGAAACTTCCTTTGGGTACAAACCAAGGCAAACCAGTGATAAGATTTTGAGCAATGGGAGCTGAGTTTCCAAGGCTCCTGTGTATGTTGCTTCTGATGTTGATGTTAGTTTATCAAGTCAATATTTTTGTTAGGTACCTTCAGCTACAACTCCTAGCAACTCTCTGAACAACAGAGTGGAACCTTGTCTTAGCCTGTTTCACCCTCAAGATCTCTGATATGCTTGAGCTCATTGTTGTAATAACTGTGTTAATCCATCTCATTGAAGGTCTTCCTCTGAATCTCTCTCTAAATTTCCCAGAATGATATTATGGGTCATTTTGGTTTTTTGTTTGTTTATTTTACCAAGGATTGTCCCCTTCTGATGTTGTTGTTATGCGCCATTGAGTTTAGTATAACTCATAGAGACCCTATTGAAAACAGATCTCCCCTGTCCTATTCTACATCATCCTCATCATCTTTGACATATCCGAACCTATCGCTATAATCACTTTGTCAATCCACCTCATTAAGGGCCTTCCTCTCTTTTTCTGACCTTGTCAAGTATAATGTCCCATTCCAAATAACACACATTGAATTTTATCATCCTTGCCTCTAAGGAGCAAACTGGTGGTATTTATTCTGAGACAGAATTGTTGTTTTTTTCTTTTGACAGTTGACAGTTCATAATACACTCATAAAGGGAATTCTGGTGGCCTAGTGGTAAGAATATGCATTGTAATCCCATAGGCCTGTGCTTAGAATCTGTCACCTTCCCTGCAGGAGAAAGATGGACAATCTCCTCCCATGTGTTAAACTGCTTCTGAAAGTCTGTTGAAAGGTCACCTGTGGATTGGTTCTGCCTCAATGACACACAACAATAATATAGTCACAGTTCATTGTCAAAACCACAATTCAAAGGCATTGATTCTTCCTTGATCATCCTTATTCATTGTCCAAGTTTCAGGTACCTAAGAAGCCATTGAAAATATCCTGGTTTGTATTAGGGAGATCTTAATCTCTAAATTTATGTCTTTGCTTTAGAGGTTTGGAGAGGTTCATGACAGCAAGTTTTCTCAATGTAACACAAATTTTCATTTCTTTAGTTTTCCTACTATGTGTGTTGATTATGGATCCAAGCAAAATGAAATTATTGGTAACTTCAATCTTCCCTCCATTTCTTTAGTCAATACAAAGCTATAAGATATAGATTAGTGAGAAAGACCCTGGTTATTGGGCAGAAAACTTGCCATCTTGGACTTCTGCCCTTAAATAACTATAAAATTTGGAAAAAAATCAATCTGTCTAAACATATTTTTTACATTTTCTTCATTGATACAATTAAGATAATCAGACCCACCTCCTCAGCTTGTTATGAGAAAAATCCTTAATGAATATAAATATCCGTGAAACCATGGTCTTTCTTTTGATTACCATAGAATCCTAACTGGTAGATAGCCTAAATTCTCAGAATATTGAAAAATCTTTCATAAACTTGCATACTCTTTTAAGAAATAACAGGTAAGAGATCCTTTCATGATACCTTAAAATAAGATATGTAAACAGCTCAACTCGGACAAAAGAGTAGGAAAGAAATTAAGAAGCAAATGTAAAATACAAGCACTCTTATGGTACATGCATTTTTGCCAGAAAATCAAGTCTGAGGCAAGGGTATTCTAACAGTTTAAATCTCTGTGACATTGTTAGAGTTCAAAGGAGCTTTAGGGACTAATGCATTACATGTTAGGTTGTGAACTTAAAGATCAGCAGTTCAAATCCACCACTTGCTATATGGTAGAAATATGATGCAGTGTACTATATGATAGAGATTTACAACTTTGCAAACTCAATGGAAAGTTGAACTTTGTGGGAAAGGCAGTGATGATGGTGATTTGGTTTTTGTTTGGTGTTTATAATAATAGTATATAGCTAATAATATTACCAGTTGCCTACTGTCAGAGTTGAAGGTTACTGAAGCTATGATTTTACACATTTTGCCAAGTAAAATGCTTCACTTCTCCAGGGCTCTCATTTGCGTACATTTTGAATTTGCAAAGAGATCAGAGAACATCAAGTGAATGAGATAAATATGCTTTATACAAATTGGGACGAGAAGAGCACTTGGAAATGAATGGGGCATTCCTGTTCTATTCTGAAAGAGATCAAAAGCAGTTTGTCTTCCCTTGTTTTTGTAAAAAAAAAAGGCATCTAAGATTTTTCTCTGTGAACATGAAGACACAGTTCTGTAGATACCAGCCAAAATGAGGCTTAGCACATAAAATCTGTGATGGAAATTCCAGAATTTACATAAAAAATTCTTGACATAATCTTGGCATTGAACAAAATGTCCTGGTGAGTGAAGGCAGCAGGCATAGCAGCTCTTAGGAAGGAAATGATGAAAGCAAGGCCTATGCTTCTCATATTCTTAGGGCAGTGTATCTATCCAAGTGTGCCTCCTAAGCAAAGAATCTTCACTAAATCAACGCTCAGGAGATTTCAGGATAGACATTTACGGAATTAAAAAAAAAACAAAACAACCAACCAAAAAAACCACTCAAAACTCAAACTCATTGTCATCTAGTTGGAATCAGTTCATAGCTGACTTTCCTGTGGGTTTTCAGAAGTTGTAAATAACGTGGGGGGGTCGGGTGGGGGGGGTGGGGAGGATGTCTTAGCTTTCTCTCCAGGAGCAACTAGTGGCTAAGAGCCACTGCTTTTAGGTTGAAAGTGCGACTCCCTATCCACTAAGCCACCAGAGAAATTGCCTTTAAATATA
>NW_006399763.1:30577204-30593446 GCF_000299155.1 Elephantulus edwardii | reverse complement strand
AAAAATCTAAACCCCCACTCCAGTAACATCTTGTCTTATTTAAATTGTTATTTCCACAAAACAGTATAAAGTAGCTAAGGGAATGGTGTGTTCAGCTGCGTTTTCTTAGTGAGCAATCCAACTCCATAAATGATAACATATAAAAGAATACAGTTAGTAACTTGGAAACTGAACAGTTAATGCAAAGCTTATCTATCTTATTCCTATTTTGTGATTTGTACCTATTAATAGTAGAATATAAACAGGGCTTATTGACTTAAAAGAGAGGAAAATAATATGGTAAATATCAGAGGCATGGAAAATATAATGGAAGTGGACTTGGGCATTTTTGTTTGCTCATAATTTATTTACACTTGAAAATGTACATAACTATTTTTCTGACCCATTTTCCCTTCCATTGAATAATCAGGAATAAGAGGTTCTAATAAAATTTGCCATAACACTTTCACAAAACTGATATGGAATGCCTTAGAAATGTGTTAGGAAGAATCCAGGAAATTCTAATAGTGAGGGACTTTCATGAAACAGAGACTTCATCCTATGACCAGAAGTTGCACAGGAAATGGCTGCTATTATATGGGAAATAAAGACGTATATTAGTGTTGTTAGGTGTTACTGAGTCGAGTACAATTCATAGCCACCTTATGAACAACAAATTTGAACTCTGTCCTAATTTGCGCCATCCTCATAATCTCTGACACACTTTAGCCCATTGCTGCTGTCACTGTCAGTTCACCTGATTCAAGGTCTTCCTTTTTATTGCCATTCCTCCAACTTTGCAAGCTTGATGTCCCTCTCCAACAAGCAGCCTCTCCTTGAAACATGCCTAAAGTATGCGAGATGAAACATTATCGTCTTTGCCTCTAAGAAACACTCTGGCTGCACCTTTTCCAAAGCATATCTGTTTGTTTTTTTGGAAGTCCATGGGATATCCAGTACTCCTCTTACACCACAGTTCAAAGGTTTCAGAGGTGATGTGAAACGATCAGGTCTTCAGGAGTAGTGAGACATTATTCTGAATTTCTCAGCGCAGAAATTCCTTTATTTTTCTACCTGTATCTTCTCTGTCTTCTCTTTTTGGTCTCTTATGACTTCTGGATACTACTTTTTAAGAAGATGTTTTAGGAAGATGTCTGCTGTGTGTTCTTCTACATGAGCCTGTGTCTTTGTATCCTACAGCCCAAGAAAGAATTTAATGGAGAGAACACACATGTGCTTGTCCATGTAGAAGGTCTGTACTGGATCATTTCATAACCTTATAGATAATTTCATGCCAAGCTTTGTGTTAGGCTTTGATTAACTGTGGTAAGACTTGCAGGGCTGTGTTGATTCAAATTATAACCACCTAAACTGAGAGAAAGAAATTTTGATGGCTTAGTGGTAAAGGGTTGTGTACTCATTTCAAATCTCCCAACTGTTCCACTGGAATAAGATGATCATCTCCTCCCTGGCAATTCATTGCCTCTGAAAACTCACTGTGGAGTCACCTATAAGTCAGTTATGACTATAAGCACATAAAAACAAGCTTATAGAATCCCTAGATGGTGCACATGTTTAAGTAGTGGGCTACTAACCAAAAGGTTGATGTTTCTCATTACCTCAAAAGTTTTTCAA
Organism: Elephantulus edwardii; assembly: GCF_000299155.1. Lineage (NCBI taxonomy): Eukaryota > Metazoa > Chordata > Mammalia > Macroscelidea > Macroscelididae > Elephantulus > Elephantulus edwardii. Next base: position 30,591,832 of record NW_006399763.1, on the reverse strand, counting down.
AAGAAAGGTTAGGCTATTTGCTTCTGACAGGTCACAGTCATGAAAACCCAATGGGTCACAGTTCTACTGTAACACACACAAGTTCACCATAGGTTAGAATTGACTCCATGGTAAATGATTTTCCACTTTTAGAAGTTCAAAGGATTGTCTTTTATCACTTTGCCCAAATGATATCTCAGGCTTACAATAAAGACTTTAAAGAGACAAATCAGTTGCTGCTACTAGAATTTCTTGGAAAGGGGAGCTTAACGTGATGCTAGTAAATAAGAACTCAAGTGCAAAACAAGGTCATTGGAAAGAATAAATCAGCACTGAACATTGAGAAATAAAAGATAGAAGTGCCTGCTATACAGCAACATATTTAGAGGGTAGCAAAAGACAAGTGTGATTCACTTTTGCGGTCATCTTTTAGGAATAATAGCATTAATAAATGGCAAGGTTGCATGCTTCGTTAACTATGTTTAAAATGAACAGACTTAAGATAACAATTCAAGATAGGGTTTCTGACTCAAAGCATCATTAAACAGCTTTAGAATGTTTCCTTACATGAAAACCTGCTTCCCATCATGAAATAAATATGTGACACTAAAATTAATTTAAAAATAATTTCTAGAAGATTGTATGTGTTGGTAAGGGTTGCTAGTCACAATTTGCTGTTGACTGTACCCCCCCAAAAGCACATTTTTAAATAAAGCATATATTACTATTTCTGTTTCTCTGAAGAAAAACATCAGTGTAAACATATGGAAAAGTATGGTGGTATACACACCAAGAACTGTCTTTATATCATGATACAAATCAGGATTGCATCCTTGAGATTCTTTATTCCCCATGATTAACATTTTCCATTGTCTTTGTAGCTGTGTCACCGAGGCTAGTATGACTCATAGTGACCCAATGAACAACAGATCTGAACCTTCTCCTATCCTGTGCCATTCTAATCATCTCAAACACGATTGAGCACATTGCTGCTGTCATTGTGTCAATCCACCTGGTTGAAGGTCTTCTCTTTCACTGACCCTCCACCTTTACAAGCATGCATCTCCAAGAAATATCTTCTTCTAGGACCATGCCCAAAATATGGGAGATAAAGCTTGGTCGTCTTTGCCTCCAAGGAGCATTATGGTTGTACTTTCTCAAAGATATATCCGTTTGTTCTTTTGACAGTGCATGCAATATTCAGTACTCATGTCCAACATCACAGCTCAAAGGCATCAGTTCCTCTTCTGTTATTCTTATTTATTGTCTAGCTTTCAGATGCATAACAAGAGATTGAAAAACCATGGCTTGAATCAAGGATGCATTAGTCTTTCAACTGACATCTTCTCGTCAGTAATTTGGACAGGTTCCTCTCTTCAGACTTGCCCAATGCAGTGTGTCTCCTGATATCCTGACTGGTAGTACCAAGGGTGCTGATTTGGAATCCAAATAAGATGAAATAATTGACAACTTCCATCTTTTCTCCATCTGTCATGATACTGCTTATCGGTCCAATAGTGAGGGTTTCTGTCTATTTGATACCCTCTGTCCTGAAGCCTTTAATCTTTGATCTCCTCACTTTCAGCAAACAAGGTTTGCCATTATTATTATATTTCCAATTTTGTCCATTTCCCTCCAATCTCCAATACTACTAAAAAGAACTTGGGACAGGTGCTTATGCTGAGTCATAAGCAGGTGTGAAAAGAGTAGAAGAGGAGAGAAAGCTCTGAGTTTAAGGGTCAGGAGTGTGACAGTTCTTGGAATGTAGAAGAAAGACTTTATTGGTGTCAGTTACTGAATATCTAAATATGAATGCAACCTTAATTAGTTATGTTAACTTGGATAGCTCACATAACCTCACAAAGCAAGGATGAATAGCTGAGACTATATTTTAAGCCTAGGAATTCAATAGGAAACCTATTCTAAGTCTTTTGGAAAGTGAATGTTTTATATAGCTAACTTGTGATATGTTTGGGAAGATCAGCTAGAACTCAGGATTGGGATTGAATGGAAGGAAGGTAGGTTGGAAGCAGGGAGATCAGTTAGGATGCTAGTTCAGTGGTCCGGGTCAGAAAGAATTGTGACTTGAATATGAAAGGTGGGTGGACATGTATCCATCTAGATGGAGGAAGATAGATTCTAGGTATTCTTTGGAAGGAGAAACAAATGTTTCTTCATAGTTTAGTATAAAAGTAATAAAACAAAAGCAACACTTCTAAAAATTACAAGTCCCTAGGGTGAAAGAATAAAATAAATCAAAACTAAAATTCTTTAAAATTCCAAGCTTACAAGACTGGTCAGGACTTGATGAAACTCAAGTCTCTTTCAATGAGCTATATTTTAAGCTTTTAATTGAAACAACAATCTGAGGTCACCCTTCAACTAAACAACAGATTGTCTCATAAAATAAACAATATCACCTGTGAACGTGATGATACTTAAAAAAAAAGTCAGTGAGATCAAACTCTGAAAACTTAGTAATTTGTCATTCACCAAGAATATTAATCAGTTTGTGATCATTGTGGTAAGAAATATGCCTTGGACTAGATAAAGAGTTGGCTTTTATACCAGTCAATTCCGCATAGGTTCTGGAGACTTTTCTACCATTATGAAAAGCTTGGAGTGGAATACACCCCTTACACCAAGGACCTGGTTCCTTAGAACCTTCTAAACCTAGAAGAAATAGTTGCAATATTGAATATATCACTAGATGGTGAAAGAGGGTGGTGGTGTGCTTGCTAGCTGAACAGCTTTGCCTGGAAGCTTAACATTGAAGCTCAAATAGTTATACCATTCAAACAGGCAAGGAAAAATCCCTGTGTAGAGGTTATGTTGAGTATTCAGTGCAGGGATATAGGGAGTGATAGCAGAGTGGAGCCAGATATACCTGGACAAGAGACTTTCCACACAAAACTCACTGATGTTCAGTTAGCTCTGACCCACAGGGACCCTCCACTGGGTTTCCAAGGGAGGGTTCTGCCTACTTCTATCACTGTGGACTTTTCCACCAGAGCTTGCCAGCAAGCTTTAAACTGTAACTATTCCATCTGTTGAACAAGAAAGGTCTGGATGTGACCTGTGCATAGTTTGGATGCTTCTCACCCTGAGCAGTAGAGGCCCAGGTCATCGGGAGGCAAGAGAGCCTTGTAGATTGGGCAGTAGTACTGTGGGAGCTAGCAGGGAAGGTCATTGAGGTCATGCTGCAGAACAAAATACTTAGAAACCTTGTACTCCCTCCAAGTAGTGTGAGGGCAGTCAGAAGCAGCAGTGATGTAAAGATGGCATTTGCTATATGACTTGAAGTGTTCTCAGGATGTGTGAATGAACATGGACAATTTTACAGCGGGTAAGTGATGCTTTTTTTTTTTTTATTAAACAATCAATTGTGCTTGTTTCCCATTTGTTTACCCTGATACGAGTGAGCTTAGAGACTTCATTCCTAGTACTCCTTTGACTGCCTAGAAGTTTGAAATACAGCATGCCTCTTTGTTCAAAGCAGCTAGGTCATACAATCCACCATTTTTTTCTTAAGTATTCACTAGGTGCTAGGCCTTCACAATACAAAGACTGGTTAGTTTCTTCTTTCAAAGACATGCAGTCACAGTGGGGAAAAGACAAAAAATAGGGTCAATTTACTCTGGTGGCTTAGTAGGTAGCAAGTTGCACTGACAACCCAAAGGCCTCTATGAATCATCTTTGCTGATTTGAGTTCACCAGTGACTTCATGACAGAAATCTAAGTAGTCTTCTTTGGTTGCAATTTACAGCCTTCCTGGAAGCCCCGTGGAAGGTCAGCTATGAACCAGAACCAACTAGAAAATAGTGTGAGTGAGATTCAGGATAAGCATTGACTTTTCTGGAGATAAGGGAAGGGCTCTAGCCAAATAGTGGATATGAGGAAAAATCTCCAGGGCAGTTGACTCAAATTCTTACCTTTAAGTTCAGCCCTGGCCCAGGTTCTCATGGTCAGTATTTTTCACCAAAAGCCATAGCCTCTGGTTGATGGGCTTCTGCCAGCTTTAACCTCCTGTTTCCCAGGCTATTGAACAAGGCTCTTGGGGCTTACTTTTTCTTCTGGCTAAGCAGTTTTATGTTTTCCCAGCTTTTTGACCTCTTGTTCTTTCTGGAAATGAAACCTATTGAGTCCTATTGTCTAGTTTCCAGGGATTACACTAATGTTTGCCTGTATAAAATGGTTACTAGACTTCCTCATGCCAATCTGCCAGGCCCTGAAGTGTTCCTCCCCAAGTTTCTGGACATCACGTTAATTATATTTTTTTATTATGTACACAATAATTCATGGGAGAAAGATAGGTAGTCTCTCAAAACCTGCTTCAGGATTCACTATACATTGGTTTTGAGTTGATGGGATTTAACAATATGATAACTAGATTATCTGATATAGTTGTTTTGTTGCTTTGTACCATAATGTCAGAACTGACCTGTAGCTGATCCTCTGGCAGGTTTTCAGAGGCCATTAATCACACAGGTGGAGATTGCCCACCTTTCTCTCGCAGAACAGCTGTTAGCCTCAAACCGTGTGCCTTCGAGATTGCAGTACAGCTTCTTTCCGCTAGGCCACCTCAGCTCCCCATCTGATATAGTAGTGCTAGAATTTTCTTCTGTCCATATACTGCATTGACGCTTAGATTTTAACTCTCATTTTTTTAATTTCTCAGTTTTATTTCTATCCCATCAGCTACTTCTTCTGTACAAAGTGATAGATACTCTCATTGCAAACATGGCATTAGGGCATCAGCTCTCTAAGACTGCTCAGCAGAAAGCAGAGGAATGGTGCTGGTATAGACACAAATTCTTGTTTACAATCTGGAGAGAAGGCTCCTTTCTGTGATTATTTATGTGCTTCGTGCAGTTGGTGATGAGCCTTTTAACACCTTGGTAGCTCAGTAGTGGGCAATTCTGTCTCCTGTGATGTCCCTCAGTGTCTTTTTTAGAACTTAGTAACATCACACTGTGTGGCTTCATTAGTTCTAGGCAGAAGCGTGTCCAGGAAACAGGGCCCTGACTCACTCTTTTGGCCTGTGAGCCGTCATGGTACACCGGAGTGGGGAGCCCAGGGGGATCTTTCTTCTGATGATGTTCAGAGGGTGTCTGAGCTGAATGAAACCTGGCTATGAGGCTGGCTGAAACATCCTTCCTGACCAAAGTGTCAGTTAATTTCCAGAAAGATTAAACCACCCCTGCATATACAAATGTTCAAAATTCCCAGGCCATCTGGGGTTCCTCTATCCTCCTATGAAAGACCCCAGATGGATTGTAAATTCATCCCTGTGGATAATAGAGTGCAGTCACTCCTCAGTCTTTGTGCTTTTCCCTATGGCATGTGATGCTGTGGCCATGATGAGGTTAATTTATGTGGCTTGATACACTTCATCATCTGTCACTTGTACAGCTCTCGCTGTGCCATCTGGTGTCTCAGAGGCGGTTTCGGAAGGCAGCATGCATAACAAGGTATCTGCATTTGTGAATTCTTTCAAGCATTTATAGGTAATAGCGAAAGATATTTTGAGAAGCCAGTGCCCATCTTTGCTGTGGATCACACTTACCGTGGATAATCTGACATGAGGTTCAAACAAAGCCTGCTACATTTTGCAGGGAAACACATTTGAATTAGTCTGCAATCACCAATATTGATGGAACCTATTTATTTCAAGACCCTGAATATGTCTATCAGGCTGGGAATATCTTACTGGGCTCTAGTGCAAATCAGTAAAAGGAAGAGGCAATGGCTTACTCTCAAACATGATGGATGATGAGACAAAACAACGCACACTAGCACCAAAAAAATTGTTTAAATCAAAAATCCTGCAGCAAAGTACCTAAGTGCCCCTATTATGATGATTTCATATCCATGTCTCATTTTCAGCAATGTGTTGGGACCTCGAGAGAACACAACAAAAAAATTAAGCAGATAAAATCAGGAGAAATAGAGAGGAAATATACTCAGGGGAAATGGAGCTCAGGAAATGATAGTGTATGATGTGTCTGTCGGCCTGTGATTTGTGTGCCACTGTGTGGGGTACCATGGATAGGGAGTGAAGATTATGGAAACTGAGTCACAGAGAGATTATCCAATAGCAAAATAAGCACAATTTTCCTTGTACTCACTTATTAAACTAAGCGAACAATTTTACTTGAACTTCTTCAAGTCTTTCTTGACCTTCAAGACTACATGACTTGTTTGGGGAGAGTAAGTATTAGAGTATATATACTCAAGCTGAAAATGGATGAAGGGGAGAGTAGATGAACTCAGAAGGAGTTTGAAAGGGATCATTCTGGGGTATGGCAGAGTTTTTTGAAATAAATGAGTGTTAAGCCAGGTTTTGAAGGAGTGAAGGATGACCTTTAGAAGGAAAGCTGGAGAATGTGCAGGATGATGTAAAGGTCAAGAGGCCGAGCCAGAGCCAGATCAAACCTCTCTCCTTAGGATACAGCTCAGCTAAGCAGAGGGTCCACAGTGTGAGATGGAGTTGAACAGGAGCAGAACAATTAGACGGTTGTGGTAGGGGTGGGTAGAGATTTTTAAAGTTAAAGACATTACAGAATCATTGTATGTTTTCAGGGGAGTAGTGACTGAAGTAGAGTGTGAAGGAAAATTATTCTAGTAGGAATATGAGTTGAATACCTTATACTTAGGTGAGAGGACAGCAAAGGCTTAGTTAAATAACCCTTTTTAATTCTTACAGTGGTGTTTCCGTTGCAATGTAATAGTTGTAGGGAGAACATGAAAGGTCTCTGGAGGTGTAGTCCAAAGGAGGCTGTGTTGCTAACTCAAAGGCCGTGTCTCTTTTAGCCATTTGAATCTACTGGCTCCTCCACAGAAGCAGGTTGAGCAATCTTTTCCTGTGCAATTTCCAGGCTCAGAAAACTCACTTAGGTGACAGTAATGAGGGTTTTTTTTGAGAGGTAGAACATGGAACAAGAAAGGTAATCGTGTCTTTTCACTGTAACAATGAATTTGCAAATATAATGAAGCCTTATTGTTCTCACCTATTCAGAGTCATCTTATCTCTCGGTACTTGTTTGTGTATTAGGCAGTTAACAAAACATAGACCAGATGATATAAGGACAGGGATATAATTAGTGTGTTCACCTGGAAAGTCAACTCAGTAACAAGCATTGCTTGAAAACCTACTTCATGCAGAACTCTCTGTTGGCACTTTTGGGCTATAAAAATCAAACCTCAAGAGCTCATATTTGAATGAGGCTCCTCCTGGTGAAAGCACAGTACAGATAACACTGTGCTTTAAACAGTAGTCACAAGAGGATTTTTGTTAGACCATGAAGGCTGGCTGTTGACATTGATACTTAAAATGTTAGAGGTTGGCCATACCACAGTCCTGTCTTAAACATTTCTGCATCTGTCTCTTGGCTCTACCAGATCAGAAACTGACATAGGCATGCAGATCTACAAGGCTTACTCAATCCACCATCTACAAGATAGGGGGTTCAGTATATGTTTGTGAAATGAATTACATGTTTCTACAGTGTGGCCTCCAGGATTCACAATCTTTTCTTTCACTCCCCTTCAAATGTTTTTATTCAAAGTCCTAGAGTGTCAAGTGTGTCCTGGTAACCTTGGAGTGATGGGCTGTGAGGATTATCTTCATTATCCAGTGATCATCTTTTGCTAGTGTGCATTGGATACTAGATTAGACATGATTCTTTTCCCCTTGTCATTTTATGGCTGTGGATAGAGTAACTCACAACTCTCTCTAATTCCCTTAGCCTTCTATTTCTTTTTTTTTTTAATTTAGTCTAAGGGTTATCAAAGCTTGGAAAGAGGAGTAGCATCCACTTCCATAATAGCTTGACTCCGGAAACCCTATGAACCTGGAGAGAGTATGAAAGGCACCCAAGCTTCGGGGACTCTCCTTCATAGGGTCACTATGAGTCTCCTATAACTCGATGGCACTTAACAACAACAACAACAAAGGGTTATCAAGAATTCACTGTAAAGTATAAAATGGTAAATATTTTCTATTGTGTCAACAATAAAGTGTCACACTATGCAATTCCACTCTAATAGTTTTTGAGTCGTCATAGACAGCACATGAATAAATTTTCCCATAAACACTTTTTACAGAAATAGACATCACCTCTATCTATAGTCAAATCTTATTGTTTGCTCACCCTGGTTCATTCTATAAGGACACTTACTCATTCATTGCTATCAGAACATATTCACTGCTGACCCTCCATTGAGTTTGTTGTTATTATTGTTTATCATCTTAGAGTTGGAACAAACTCATAGCTGACACTCTAGCTGGTCTCCAAAGACTATAAATCACATAGGGAGAGATTTCCCATTGTTTTCCCACAAAGCAGCTAGTAGATTTGAATGCCAGAGTGGCAGGAAGTTTTGGATTAGCAGTCTAAATCTCTATGGTCTACACCAGCCGAACTCAAGTCTATTTGTAGTCCTTAATTTATTATTTTGAGCATTCTTACATTTTTTCTCTCCAGTTTTTAGTTAATCTCTGTTTTCCTTTTATTAAAAAAAATCAACCTTTTCCTTTGCATCCATTCCTCATTACCATTTTTCACTCTTGATCAAATAGTCTGATTGGACTTTTCCAAACTGTTTTCTCTTCATTCTCTAAGCAAAGTTTCAATTTTCTTAACCCACAACCTGACCACTGTTGTAAAAGCAAGTTTTGCCTACAATGACAGATGAGTCTGGCACATAACACAGCAAAACATAATCAAGATTGATTGCTTTGTTCTTTAGAGGTGCCACAGGTGAATTTTTTCGGCAGAATATTCTTGCATTTCTGTTATAGTAAGTAATTAGGCTTCACATGGCTTCCTTTTGCTCCAGAGCCTCTAACTCTTCATTGTCTGATGCTTTGATCCTCGTTGATGAGCTAAAGCAGATAACTGACAGCTTGTCTATTATTAGTTGCATGGCCTTATTTAGGCTCTAGATTTCATACTTCTTAAGAAAAGAAATTAAAAAAATGACAACAAACACAAAAAAACCTGCATGGATCTAATGGTCCTTAAATTATGCTTCAAATAATACAGATGATTTTTGTGGTCTGTTTTTTTGTTGTTTTGCTTGTTTGTTTTAGTTTGGTCTTATTAGTTATTTGTAGGTGTTCTTTGTGTGATAATCTAAAGATAGTCCCTTGGTGGTGCACATGGTAAATGGACTTGGAGTTAGCAGAAAAGTTGGAGGTTTGAATTCACCCTAAAGCACCTTGGGAGCAAAGCTTGGTTATCTGCTTCTAAAAAGCATCAGCCATTGAAACTCCTACTTTGACACATAGAGTCACCACAATGAATCAGAATTAACACAGTGACAACTTGTTGGGTTCCCCACCCATAACCATGAACACCATTCCAATCAATAGGTTATTAAAGGATGAAGGCAGAGGTATACACTGCACAATGGAATTTCCACATTATCCAGGGAGTTGGGGCACTATTATGTGAAGGACTATTTCAAAACTTTTCAGTCCAGAGACATGGTTGTGACAAATGTCATCTCAAGAACCTTGCCTCTGCAGACTTTCTGTTGGTAACTTGTGCACACATACTGGTTTATTGCAGAAACAATTGACCTCTTTTTTTAGAAACTCCTTTTTTAGAAAAAAATATTAACAAGTTATCAGTGTGCTACTTCTTCCCCCCACCCCGTTTTTGTCAAGTAATCATGGTTGATCCTCTTCCAAATCCCCCAGGAATAAGAGGTCTATTTATAACACTGCCCAACTAATATATTAAAAGAAAGCTTATTAAAATGCAAAATACCATTCCCAAAGCAATAGCAGTTTATTGCTTGAGATATATAAAACAGGTTGATTACAGAATAAGGAAATAAAATGTAAGGAGAAACTGTAATCTCTCCTTCACAATGGGGAAAAATTAAGGTTCTGCTTTTAATTGCCAAGATTCTCAGTGATTGCTTGTCTTGGCCAAAACAAACAAACAAACAAACAAACAAATAAAATCTTCAGTGAATGGGGAACTTCGTGAGTACCACAGTGCTCTGGTTAGTGGCTAAACTCTGAACAAGAAATATATGCTTGTATACTCTGATTCCTATTCAGTGACATGCATTTCCTGTTTTCCAAGATTTTAAAACACCTCAGCACCACCGCTTTATTCATTTACAGCTTATTTGTAAGCAATGGGTTTTGCATATTAGCTATTGAAACAATCAATAATCTAGGTCCTAGGCCTTTCCAAATTTGGCCGCCTTGTCTTAAAAAGCTGGAAAATCTTGCCAATCCTGAGAAACTAGTCTGAAACACTAGATTTAGAGATGGCTGAAGGCATTTCCCATTTCATTAACATTTAAAACTCATTAAGGACTAGTAATAAATACAGCATCACCATTGAATTTCTTTTCTAGGCTGGAGATGGGTGCATTTGGTGTGGGGTGGGGAGAATTCACGCTCTTGAAGAGTGATGAGGGAGGTGAAGGGTCATACAAATCCCAGAACCCCAAATAAGAACATTAAACAGGATGGCAGTAGGGTGGAAAATTCTTTTATTTAAGTCTTATTGCTGATAGAGAGATTATCATGAAAAATTTAGCACTGACGTTTGGGTGTGGAAGGGAAACATGTAGCAATCACTGCTGTTTCTCTTGGCCTTTAAGAGAATGTAAAAATAAATACACCAGAAGTCATCCACAGTGGCTGTCAGCAGACAAGGCACTGTGCAGTCCACATGTAAAGGGAGTTGGTAGTACATCATGGTGAACCAGACTACGCTTCTATGATTCTTTCTAAGTTAGAAAGAAAGGTGAAAACTTCTATTCATGCATCAGAGAATGAACATAAAAATTCATAATAAGTAAAAAGAGCAGACTATACAGAAACCATGATTAGTGTTTAAATTGAGTTTCATCTTCTTTTCTTAGCTATACTTCCCATTTTCCATTATGAAGAAATGAGACAAGTTTTTAAAATTTACTTGATAGAAGAGAAAAAGGCCTTAGTACTTTGCGTTAGTGCTAAATCCACGGTACTAGCTCTGCCATGTATTATGTAATCAGTATCCAAGGCAGAACTGAAGCAGTGTGAGCAAGTTCGCAGCATTCGGCAGCTGCATGCTCAGTCTTGTGCTACACAAGCCAGAGGATGCACTTCTCAAGGTTTTTACTAAGAAGTGTGATTGGAAATGACAGGCAATGAAATTCAGATGACCTGAATTATATGGTTTGATCTAATTTGACTAAGCCCATATTCCATATACTCAGCAAAGAGATACATATATCAGAAAAGAAAATGCCTACGTAATTAAACTGACAACTCACTCAACGTGCATATCTAACGGCAACATTTTTATTGGATTCCTAATATAACATTACCTTTATTTCTTCCTGATTCTATTCTAACTTAAAATAGCTATTAGAAACTAGGCTAAGCATTCATCCAATGAGATCCTACAGTGTGTTAGATTCCATTGTTTTCATTTTATACATTGTTATTGTTGTCATGTGCCCTGGAATTGCCTATTTCTCATAACAACGCTATGAACAGTGGTCCTGAACTTTACCCTATCTTGAGTCAACCTCACCATTCCTGACACACCTGACCCCATTGCCACAGTCACTGTGTCACTCCATCTCATCCAGGGTCTTCCCGAAATCCTTTTCTAAGGGCTGATCCCTCTTGGCAATGTGCTCAATGAATGTGAGCCAGTTTCATAATCCTTGCCTCCAAGGAAAAATCTGGTTTCAGGACAGAGCTGCTAATTCTCTTGACAGTCCATTTTATGTCCAAAACTCTTCTCAAGCACTGCAACTCGAATGCATCAATTCTTCTTCTATTATCCTTTGTCATTAAGTTAGGTAACATACCCAAGAAGGCTCATGGGTATAAGCATATTCAGGGTATAAAATATGAACGCTGGTCTTAAGGATTCTAAAACCTCTTCCTTTAACAACTTCTCAGTAGTTCCTCTTTTATTTACATTGCCACTCACTCTTTCTTCCTCCAGATTCAAAGTTTTGTTAAATTTCCATATTTTAAGTAGCTCAGTCATCAAACAACAAATTAGTTCTCTATGTGTGTCCCCTCTGTAGTATTCCTCCATTCTTAAGTGATACCAAAAATATGATCCCTTAAAAGCGAAGTATGAGCCCTGCTTACTTGTATTTCTCTCCTTACCTCCAATAAGATATTTCTTCCTCTGTAAATCGAAGAAATGAGTTTGGCTTAAAAGCTGCTGAGTTATTGATAGTGTGAGACTTGAATAACAGATAGTAGGATAGCGAAGGAAATGACAGTCATGGCTTCAGTATCCTGGACAGTGCTGTAGCTAGTGATATTGTGGTTGGAAATTGCAACAAAGAACTGAGGTTCTGACTCCTAGTTCAGTGTCATGGACTGAGTTAACAGGCTGTATGAGAGGAGTGCTATCTCTCCCCTTACTCTCAGTCCCCATTCTGCTCCTACCAACTTCCTTTACTTCTGGGAAAGCATATGGTGTAGCAAACAGTTGTTCCAAGTGTCTTACTCTAGATAAGGGATTATGACTATCACTTCTTATAGCAGACCTTGTTAGACATGCTCTTCCAGTTACTACCCTATGCAATGGAAAGATGTCTGGATTAGTTTCACCAGCACTCCCAGCCACCTCCTAGTTTGTAGGATGAATTAGTTTTGGGAAAGAACGAGAGAATGCGACAGAGCATGAGGGGTTGTATCGAGTTTACAACTTTTAGAAAGGTAACCTAAGAAAAGTGATCTTTATTCCTACAAGTAAGCTGTGAATGGGTCACTGGTTCAGGCACTGCAGCGATCCTGGGCAGAGCCTTACTCAATGTGTGATTTATCATTGTCAGAAAGAAAAAAATTGCCTTTGTATTTATCATTCTACTTTCTTATTCTAATATCTCAGAGCAACTTGCAATTCTTCTTTTGCTGTTCTCACTACTATGTTTTACAAAATGTATCAAGGGTAAGCACTTTTCTCTAGACTAGCCCCCAGTAAATTGAGAATGTATATGGCACGTGAGATTTATAAAAGTACCCAATTCTTTAACACTAGTGACATCTGCACATCTCAGCATCTTTTCAGTGACATTGAACTACCCAAGGACCTGCCTTAGTTCACCCAGATGTTGATTCTTTGCCAGAGAACATTCTATCACATTAATCCTACTGATGGCCTGTCTGTGTAGATGGATTTTTAATCCATTGATTTTTTTTTAGAAACTACTAATAGCTCTATGGATAACCATTATGTAATTCCTTTTATGATAGCTTTTAGTATCATAGTTCTTATTCTATAAGATGTACTAAAATTAGAGACAATGATCTTACAATAATTGTACATATTAATATCTGTATGTATGAATGTATGTATGTGAATATGTGTATTTTGGCACCTTTCAAGACATAATACATGTTAAATAAATTATATATATTCATGATAATAAAGGTATTATGGTAGTTTAGGCTCACAAAAAACTTAGCAACTATTGTGTCAAATTGGAATAATGTTCCTATCAGAACATGTATTATTCTTTAAAATATGTATTTTTAACAGCAAATTGTTCATTACAGTTAATTTCACAGTATATAATTCTTCCCTAGCAGAATTTCATTGCCTCTAATTTCTAGAGCTAGTAACATGTTTTCTGCATGTGCTTTCAGTAGTTTAGGTTGCTTGCTTAACCAGTATTCCTATTTTTCTACTAACCAGAAAGAACCAAAGCTTGTATATACATCTGACTCGAAATGATAGTGAAGCAAATCATAGGTAGGAGGGAAAATATATGAGAAAAAGGAAGAAAATATAGATTATTTATCCACTAGTTTTATAGGTCATGACTCAAAATTTATTAAATTAATATTTGCTTTAATTTAAGAAGCAAAGATTGGAGCATCACTAAATCTTGGAAGCAGTTGCATGAAAAAGGAGAAACCGAAGTTTTTAAGCATGCACAAATTATCAGGAACTGTTCTAACGCTATGCATATGCTTTCTTTCCTAATGAATTTGATAAAGTATCACAACATTGATCTGTATGGCAACATTAAACACAGACATGCATATTGAGTTCAATGAGTAATTCTTGGTGGTAAACCTAATGTGAGTTCCTATCTTAATGAATCATCTATATTTCTCTTTCTTCAACCATTCTTTATTATCTTAATGTTGTGTGCAATTTAACCTTTCTTTATTTTCAGTTCAGTTTCCTTCTAGCTCTAGGACAGCTTTCTTCTTTCAAACTATGTATAACAACAGTAATGTTAGCCCTTTAAAGGTTTTGCCTTTATGAAAAAGAAAGAGAGAGTATTCAAGATATTTTTGAACCTAAAATAGTTTTTGCCACTTCCCTATGAGGTGGTACTAGCTTGTGCTCACCAAGTCCTTGACAGTTTTCTTTTGTTGTGCCTAGATTATCAGAAGAAAACAGCTGGAAAATGTTTTCTCCTGAGTCCATTTTATGAGCTGACAAAGTTTTATAGAGTGTTTCACTAGGACAAGATCAGTTGATTTTGAATGAAGTAGCTCTAGCGTCTTTCATTGCTTCTTCAGAGTTCCTTTGCTAGACTCTGTTGACAAAAACAGTGATGGAAACCCCCCTGCCCATTCTAAACATGGGAAGATGATGATGCCATCCTGTGGGATTTGTTGTTGTTGTTGTTATGTGCCGTCGAGTC
>NW_006399763.1:30544417-30575549 GCF_000299155.1 Elephantulus edwardii | reverse complement strand
TTTGATTTTCTGACTCTAGCTCCTCGCACATTTCATTGTAGTATTTTGCTTTGTCATTCCGAGCAGCCTTTTGGAATCTTCTGTTCAGCTCTTTAACTATGGCAATTTTTATTTTCTAGGAATTAATAGCATTTCACTCTTCCTTTTTTTCTTCCTTCTCTTTTCCTCTCTCTTTCCTTCCTCTTTCTCTGCCTTTTTGTCTTTCTCCCCCCTTCTTTCTCATCCTTATCTTTTTTTTTCTTAAATGTGTGTCCCATCAAATTGGACCTGACTGGTACAGGAGGAGATTGTCCCTCTGTCTTCAGCACAGCATCTGGTGGATTTGAACCGTGCACCTCTGGGATTGCAGTGCAGCTTCTTGCCATCTCATCTTTTTTTGAAAGCAGTGAATTATGAGAAAGATAGTTTTTTAATTTTTTAAATTATTATGAATGATAATTTTAATGAGAATTTACAGTGATTTTGGATTTCCATTCATTCGTTGTTGTACTTCCCCCCCTGCCCACCCCTCCCCCACAGTTCATTCTTCTCTTTAAAAAATAAAAGAAAAACCCTTTCATTGTTATGCAATCCTTTCTCCAAGTCCACCTAACTATGCAGCCTTTGTTCTGGACTCATGTCATGAAAATAATACCTGATCATGTATATCTTTTAAACAGTTCTCTCTTCAACCTGTTTCAATGCAGTATACATAATTTATCCCATCTTTCTTAGTCTACCCCACAACCCCTATGTTAGTCCCCTTTTACAACAATAGCACTATGCAATATTTGTCCTTTTGTGATGGAGATATTTCACTCAGCATAATGTCCTCCAGGGTTATAGTTTTGAGTGTTAAAAGTTCAGTTAGAAGTTCAGAGATTTGTTATGAAAACTTTTAAAATGGATTTTTCTATCTGGAGCTGTTGGACACTGTTCTCTTTATCCATATAAGATACAGTGATGCTTTATTTATGAACCCAAACTGGAGGTTGACATTATGAAACTCTCCTCTTTTTCCTCTCATATGAGAGATTCTATAGATTACTTTTTAATGAAAAGGTTACCCTAGGGTATGGGCTGTGGATTTTCACTTTTCATTTTACAGAAGCTGACATGTAGATAATCTTGTAAAAACACTTGGCTTACAGTTGACTTATCTGTGAAAGTGAGGATAATATATATGTTTAATGATTATGTCTCTCTGTCTCTCTCTCTGTCTCTCTCTCTCTCTGTTTCTAATCATGAGGCATCGTCAATTTGACTATGACTTATAGCAGCCATATGAACAATAGATTTGAACATTACCTTATATTGTGCCATCCTCATACTCTGGTATTCTTGAGAACCTTAGTATAGTCACTGTGTCAGTCCATCTCACTGAGAATATCCCTGTCTTTCATTACCCTCCACGCCTCCAAGCATGATGACTGGTTCTTCCTAACAACATGCCCAAAATATGTGAAATGGAGCTACACCATCTTTGCATCCAGTGAGTACCATGGTTGCATTTTCTCCAAGATATACTTGCTTGTTCTTTTGTCAATCCCTGGGCTATTCCATATTATTCTCCAATACTAAAACTCAAAGGCATGGGTTCTTCTTCTGTAATCCTTAGTGATTTTAACTTTCACACATATGTTTGTGTGTGTATTTAGTCTTAATGCTACTAGTGAAGTGAGATACTTTAGCATTAAATGTTTTAATGACACGGCCACCATATTTCTGTTAGTTTTCTGGTTTGTGGTTTTGTTTTTTTTTCTTATACATAAATGTGTCCCAAGAATTATGAGACTGGTTTGAAGACAAAACACAGAGTTGTCAAAAGGAGCCCTGGTCAAGTACTTGGATGTTAACCTAAAAGTCACCAGTTTATACACATCAACCACTCCGTGAGAGAAAGATGTGGTCGTCTGCTTAGATGAAAAAAATGCTCCCTTGGAAATCCTACAGGGTAGTTCTTCTCTGTCTTTTGGGGCAGCAGTGGGTGAATAATAACTTTGATAGCATTGAGGTAAAAATAGTTTTTAATGATTTAAATAGAGAATTAACAAGGAGTCAATATTTAAACTCAAGGTTTCTGATTTTGTTTTTCTTAATCAACTTGTACCCAGGGCATCTGATATTCTTTATTCTGTGATTTGAAAAATGATTAATGAGAGAAATCATCATTATTTGTGGGAAAAAAGATGCATTGCATTGTTAGGGTAATATATTTTTCAACAAATCTGCCAACCGTTATCTGAAATGCTTAGTCTTGAATTTAAATCACTTTGATCCTTAGTTTTCTCATCTGTAGGGCTCTTAGAATTTATTAATAATATAGGATTTTTATGTTACAATGTTGTAGGCCATTTTATAAGTATTAAATTAACTGAGATAATAGGCATAAAATGCCTTTTAAACTCTGAAGGACTATAAAATTGAAAAATCTTATTTTTGAATGTCATTTATAACCAGAGCAGAGAGGACATTAAACTCTAAACTTCCATGTGTTGACTTAATTTGTTGGGTAATTGTGAACCCTGGAAGATTTTTTAACAGACAGTAAGAAAATAAAGACTTGCCTGTGTGACCTAAAATCATAAAACTCATAGAAGAAAACACTGGGATAATGTTTTGGGACCTATACTTTATTAGTACTTTCTTAAGGAATGCTAGTGAGTAATTTTCCCAAGGGAAGTCACTTGAAGAACGTGTATTGAGTTAATATATAAGGGATTTGCTTTAAAATTTTAACTATCAAGTTTGAAATCTGACTGGCAATATAAGAACAGCATATTTTTTGCTATGATTTGAAAGCTCAATATTATAATAATTTCTCTGGTATTCTATTCAAATGAAACTCCCCTAAAAATTATGGCTTCACAGCAGCACTCCTTCAAGGTCTAACTTGGAAAAACAAGCCATTCATTCTGTTGCTCTAAAGTATCTTTTAATGGCTTCCTGCATGAGGTGACTACATTTAACCTATAGGTATAGCCACTGGATTACAAAATATAGTAAGAAACTTAACAAAGATTAGTAGTAACTGTGGCAGAAATGATGTCAATTCTTCAAAAAGGATAACTGCACTTGATATTCATTATTTTATAAGCTAGATTATTTCCCTTTTCCCTACACACACACACACACACACACACACACACACACACACACACCCACCCCACACACTTTCCCTTTGATGAATCATCTTTTTAAAAACTGTGACATTTTTCTAAGGGAAACTGCATATCAAAATACATGCATGACCCAGTGAGATATAAAACATAATTCTTCTCTAACAGGAGACATTTCTTTAGACTCTGATTCATTGCTGGCTCAGTATGTTAGGGAAAGTGGCAATAAAAGGCAAAAATGAGCCACATTTCCACATATCAGATAGTCAACTTCCATACACTTTTGTGTCCTTCTTCAGAGATTTTTTCCCCTCTTTGAAACTCTTGCAGAGAGAGTTTTGAGCTATGTTGTATTAGCCTCGGTGGTAACCCAGCGAGGGTCAGTCTGGGACTGCCTCTTGGATTGCGAGAGAACAGAAGTTAGAGTCGGACTAATAGCATGCAGGGAGTTCAGCGCTTGAGCTCCTTTGAAGCCTATCTGTCAATTTTTCTTAAAATACACACGTACATACACTGCCTTCGGTCCTTTCGCTGCCTGATTAATGCGACTCTGCTCCTCTAGGCTAACACAAGCTGTACTCGCCTTGTTTCCAGCAGCCAAGGCCCTCTGGTGTCACCAGGATGATACCTGTGTCATTCCTACAAATGATTGTGATGATTAAGAAAGCTTGATGATCTATGATTTTTTTGGGATTCCAGACCTCCTGTCAGATAATGGAGTTAGAAGTGTGGGGCTGCTGCAGTTATTCCAAATCAATGCTCTGAGTTCAAATAAAGTGTCAGGATGACTAAGTACAAGGGATTTGTGGAATGCTTTAATGTTGCCTCATTTCAAATCACTTCATAAGCAGCCTGGTAATGAGCTCAATAAATTCTGTTGGAGGAAGGAAAAAAAAAGAGAACCCTGTATTCGCTACAGAAAAAGTAGGTTGCTATTTTATAATTAGGCCTCTGGGCTGGTGGGAAGGAGTCTTATATCCTGTTTGAAATCCACTTTGTTAGCTCTGTGATGTGGAGATGGCTAAATGAGTATGAAATATTATAATTAAGGACATCACAAGCTGTTTATCTTATCAGCAGTGTTTTTCCTTAAAGCCTGCCTCATTGACCACTTGTGTATTATAACCACTTTTTTTTCTGCTCTTTTCCAATGGTAACAAACAGAGGTTTCTCTGGCTTTGATGGGGGAAAGGGAAGCTAGGAGCAGCAGCCCGGCAAGCAGAAGTCTTGTGAGAGACTTTAAAATGCCTTTATTTTGCCTGGATCAGGCATTCTTTTCATTAGCTGCAGTAATTTGTTTGTTTATAGGAATGAATGAGTTTATAAAGCTTGACTCCACCTGGTGAGCACATGGCCCCACATACGATCCAGGGCCAGGCTCGAGTACTGTCTTAGACATCCTGCTAAGCACTGTGTTCTTGTTTTGAGGCTAACACAGAAAACTAATACCCTTTTTGGAAAATGAAAACTGGTTTATTATCGATTGGCTGGGAAGCAAGTGACCAGATCTGCAATCTCTGCTGTGATTTGAAGGCTTTATATTATGGTAATCTTTTGACCTGCCAACTTTCTTGTTTTCACTCAGTAGTGAGATGGTGGGTCTCCTTTTTCTATAATAGAGTGAAATAACAATTCTCACCCGGGTCTGCTGAAAAAGATCACAATAGCTGTTATTTATCTGGTTGACCATTTGGCTGAGCTGATATATTAGCTCATAAATTTACAACACTCTGCCTAAGTGTTGGTTTTAAAAGACTTTTACTCCTTCTCTCAAGAAACAAGCAAAGATGCTGGTACACGGATAAGGACAAATCCAGTCGGCCTGGCCATTCAGCAATGCTTGACCCTTGAGATGAGAGAGGGGACAAGTTTTCCTTCTGAAGTCCACTGACAAATCAGCCTGGATCCTAGATACTGGAAACCCCTTCTTAGTCACACTGTCTCCAAAATTTCTCCCTCAAAATGCTTTATAGATAACATATACTAAATGGTTTGTTAAATAGTAATGCACTGAATCACATTGCAAGTATTGTGACTGATAGTTTTATGTGGCATTCAAGGTCACTGCTTATATTGTATTCTTTAACTGTAACACTGTCCAGAAACATCAGGCAAAGGGTAAATCTAGTTTATGCTTGGTTTAGAGTCCGTGAGTGGTACATGTGGCTAAATGAGTGAGACTACTAAGGGAAACATCTAGATTTAAGCTTATCTAGAAATACCTAGGAAGAAAGGCATGGCAATCAGTTCCTTAAAGTTCACCACCATGAAGACCCTATGAAAAACGCTTTTACTCTGCCACGTTTGTGGTCACCATGAGTTGGATTCAACTTTAGGATAATTGGCGTATTCCATTTACCAAGCCTAGAATCTTAGGATGGGATTGGATTTGCTTACAAGCGTGAGTGCTTTCCCTAGTTTGCTGCCCATTTACTATGTCTTTATTCATATGTAAAAAGAGCTAATTGGGCAAGAGCTAGGTCCTATATTATATCATTCAAAGGAGGGGGAGGAAGAGAAATAAATATTGAGTCAAAGCTCTTCTGTTATTAAAATTTGAATATTCAAATTCACAGAAGTGCCTAGGGACTTGTGCTACAATCCCAAAGGCTGTGCCTCTCTGGCAGTTCAAATCCACCCACACTTCTACGTGAGAAAGAGGGACAATTTCTTCCCTTGTAAATCAGTCTTAAAAACCTGCTAGAGGTTAAACTATGAGGTAGATCCAACTCAATGGCAATAAGTTGAATTGTTGATTTTAGAGTAACTTTTAAGTAAGGCCTTGTCCCTTTTTGGAACCAGGATAGGAAAAAGGTTAGAATTTCAACTGAAAGAGGATAGCAATTCCACGACCATATTTTAAGATTCTATTACATTATCAAAGGAGTTAGTGATAAGCAGATGATATGGAAGACAAAAATCCACAAAACTTAATTGCTTTAAATTTTGTACTTACAAAGTTCTTTTTATTTTATTTTTTAAAGACATTTATTCAGTGTAATAATCAGACTACTATATTTAGCAATCAACAGCATGGGTGCAAAAAAAAATCTACATTAAAACGTTTATTTTCAGAATGCTTTACGCTTTCCACAGAACAGAAACTAAAATCACCTGCTACATGATTAATCACAAATACTGTCCTTGAGGTTTGGGCCCATACACATGAGTATTGTCTAAAACATGCCTTCTTTGTAGCAGCAAGGCCCTGCCACCACTGTGCTTGGCTGACTTCACAAATCTATTGCAAACTGTAGCTTCCCTATCACTTCTCTGGTTCTCCTCTCCTGCTAAGCTTTGTTTCCTGGCAGTTACTAAAACTGTCTGCTACGGCCATAGCTGCTGTTGCTGCTTGAATCACCATAGCCACCTTGGGTTTGTGGTTTGGCAAAATATTGACCACCACAACCATAAAGACCAGAGCTTCTACCTCCAAAGATTTCTCCCTTCAGAGGGGGTCCATAATTTGAAGGTTGATTGTTGTAATTGCCAAAATCATTGTAGCTTCCACCACCTCTGAAGTAGGTTCCATCATTACCATATCCATTATAACCATCTCCACTGCCTCCATAGCCTCCACCACCATGGCTGCCCCCAAAGCCACCTCATCCACTGAAGTTCCCTCCTCAACAAAGCATGAGATGGCTGGTGCCTCTTCCAGCCAAAGAGGTTGAAGTGGTTCTGGAAGCTTCAGTGGTGGCTGTGAAAGTGGTTTTGATGGGACTGCTGATTTCGGTGGAGCAGAGTTGTATTTAGAAGGTAGTGCCAGTTCAGTAGTAGAATTCTCTCCTTCCATGCAAGAGACTTGGGTTTCATCCCTGAGCAGTGCTTGTGGGCCACCGCGCATTTATCAAAAGACACTTGAGTATTGCTATAAAGATGAACTGATCTCATGGAAATTTCCAGATTAACACAGTCTTGGAAGAGAAGTCTGGTGATTCATTTCTGAAGATGAATCACTTAAAACCCTATGGCTCACGAAAGTATGATTTTGTTGTGCACGTGAGTGCTCAGAGTTGGAGCCAACTCAACAACAGCTAAGGACAGGGTTGTTTTAAGAAGAAAAACATATTAAGTGTTACCATAAAAATGCTAGGCTTTGTACAGGATTTGGGGGGGGAGAGAAATGAGAAGGATCTGGGCAAAAAGACAGGCTAATAATGATGGGCAAGCTCCAGTAGTGATTACTTTTATAAAACATAACGTAGAGAACATAACATGAGAATGATTGTGTGAAATACAATGTGAATGAAGAATAGTGTGAAACACAATATATAGGAACTTTGTAAGCAAACCAATAAAAAATAAAGTTAGGCAGAATCACTACGAAGTAAGAATCTATCTATTCAGAAACACTGTTAATTTCCACACAATTGCTAGGCTTTGTCTGAGATCTATAGAATTATTTTACTCAATCATTCACTAATTGAATTGCAAATATACTTTGAGCTTGTTTTCGTGGAGGATGCATGGGATGCTGAAAATGGGGAGAAGTACAAAACATGAGAGGCAAAGATAAAATCCCTGGAGAAGGACATACCAAAGGAGGAGTGGCACAACCACAGAAGGGTGGAAACCAACCACCAGCAGATGACCTGGCTTGTGGGTTTGCTCTGTGCATACAAATATCGTATGCACCTCAGGAGGAGAAGAGTAGAGCCCCAAATGACAGCAGAATGTAAATACCAGCCCAAAACCACCCACAAAGCTCAATTTTCAATTGTGTACACGGGACTTTCAGGCACAGAAACTGAGATCTTAGCCGCTCCATCTTCCAGGATAATTTATTATGCATATTTGTGGATGAACATAGACTCACATCTTTTTCTCTTTCCTCCTGAGATTTTGATATTTTTAACAAGTGCCTCTTTCCATCTGTAGTCGATTCATTGCTGTGTCTGCCATGCTTGACAAATTCCTTCATTATTTTAAACACAGCTACTCTGAAAAAAACATCTTCATCACCATCCTGCCATCATCACTACCACCTCACATGGAGGCACAATTTCCTAAAAGAGAAATTCCTAACTGCATAATATTTTTTAAATTTATCCATTAATTGAACTGGAACAAGGGGGATCAAGAGCTAATATGACTTATTATTGCCTTCAATAGTTCTAGTAGTCTTAAAAGAAACATAATGCAATGGGGGGCGCGGGGGGGAGTTCCAGCTCTTAAGTGACAAAACATCTGGATGAAACTTGAAAAATTCAATTAACTGGCTAGATATTTGTCTTTTAAGTCATGAACATGTTATAATTACTAATTTAGCTGTTTTAATACATTCTTTAAAATCTATTAGAATATGGCAGTGCCATAAATGTATCAACTCACTTGTAGAGGTCTTTGAATTTTTTTTTTAGTATTATCTCATGTTCTATATTATGCATCCATCCAGAGCAATAATAACATCACTTTTATTTCATTGGTGTAATATCTGAAGACTGACTCATAAAGAGACCGTTCCAAGATGATTAGAGTGAAGCCTCAGCAGAAACAGAGATTTCAATCCGGGTATCCATGCTGTAAGTCATAGATACTCATAGATAAAGCATAGATGCTTTATCCTTACAATTGATGAAGGCAATTTCAATGTGGATGTGGTTAGAGAAACAGCTTCATATGCAACAGTCTTGAATGAATTCCTGTTATTTACACATCTTTGATTAAGAGTTTACCTCCCTTCCTTCTGTAATTGGTGCCTCATATTTCTCTCTCCCTAGAACTCAAATAATATGATATGTGTTTAAAGTTTTTAAATATCAAAATGGGAAAAAATATTTCACAAAGCCAACTGTCTAACATAGTGTGAAGCAGACTTAGCCTTTGCTTTAGTTGTAATAATTCACCATTATGGGCAGATGTATAATTATCCTTAAGCTATAAAGAGACATATCTATAAATGTCATGTTTGATATGTATGTGCCAAATAATTTAACATGATGTCCTTTGGGGGGGGAAATCACAGATTATATATTTGGTTAGGAGTCTGTTAGGGGAACCATGTTGATCTTATCAAAGCCCTTTCAGAAAGGGGCAGTTCACACATTCTGTGCAAGAATGTTAGTTTACAGGAGGAAAACATGTTCATGAGAATGTGATGATGCTTAATTGCTTTCCAAATCTAGAATAAATATTTACCTAGGAAAACTTGTCTAAGACATTAAGACAAGTGTTCTTTCTCATAAGTCAGAAAAACACATCAAACCACAGCCATGTGTGAGCTACCTGGATGCCTGGTTAATAAGCATTGGTATCTAATATGAAATTGGTATATAATAATCATTCATGGACCTGCGTGAACCTCTCTCTACTGACATCCTCCATGCTAACACTTTCCAGGTCTCTTCACTCTTCTTTACAAATTCACTCAAGCAAGGTAAAAGACTCGCAGTAGCAAACCAGGTCTGGGGGTTGTATCACATGAAGTTTTCTCCGATCTCCATTTGTTCTATCGTCCTGGACCCCACTTTTTCACAGAGAAGCCCAAGAGAGTATGATAAGGAGATAGGAATCTAGACAGTCCTATTTCAGTGGAGAGATTTTCTGAGGAAAGTGGATGTTTTAATTGTTTTGTCAATGATTTGTTCAACGTACAACTGTCTGGTTATTATATTGTAGCTGCTGTGCTCTGCGCTGGTGATAGGTCTATTACCACAGATGATCTTCACCTAAATTGAGCAAGTGAACTTTAAACTAGTGAGGCTTATAAACACATGTTCTATATTTAAGATAGACTGGGACAAAGGATGTGATCAAGTTGTTATTAAGCCATTACCAGTTACCATGGAATCAGTTCTGACTTATCGTGGCCTTATGTGTACCAGGGTAGAACTGTGCTCCATGGGGTTCTCAATGGCTGTTTCTTCAAATTAGAGTCACTATCTTCTAAGATTCTTCTGCGTGGATTTTGAAATATCAGCCTTTTGGTTAATAGCCAACCATTTTGATAGTTTGTACTGTCCAGGGATTCCTGTTAAATCATTTGCAGGAAAAGCTATTCTAGAGAGGGAGCCAGCCCAGCTTCTTGAAATGGAGAGAAACACTTATCTCTGAATTGAGGCTTCTTCTAGTCAAGGTTTATGCTTTAGGCTTCTCTCAAACAGGTACTTTCCAGTGAGTGTTGCATATTTGCTGTTTCTAGCCTCTTTTCTTCCACTCTTGCTCCTGTCCACAGAGCGACCAATGCTTGTGTGTTGCCACTGTGATGTTGGCTGAGGGAGATGTCACTCTAGCTGCAACTCTTGCTCTAACTGTTGCCTCTGAGATCAACCAAATTCACCTTTTCTGGCTTAAATGCACACTGATATTGACCCAGCACAGACTTCAGCCGAGAGGCTGCTGAATTGAATGGCTGCTCAAAGCACTTTATCCTGTGAATGAGTCTGCTGCAACATTATCTCCAAATGAAGGTCTTTAACCCCTGCTCATCTGCAGTCTATTGCATATGCAGCAAGTCAGAGAGACCATGTGTTCCAGCTTTCTCTCAGAAAAAAAGGGCTCCATGCGTTTTCAATTAGATCTTTCTTCTCCGTAGGATACATTGGCACCTGGGCAGTGGAATCTCCTCCTGCTGCAGTCAGAACAAAAAGCAATAAATAAACCTCACACTTCTGACCCTGAAGGATTGGCTTTGGACATAATTTGTTGCCTTAATGTTCCTTTTCCAAGCATAAATTCCTTTTCAAGACTGAATCTTACTATCTCTCTCTCTCTCTCTCTCTCTTTTTAACTATCTCTTGTAAATTAAATTCTAAGCACTTTGTGAGCTGGTCCTCTAGATACCTGGACAAAGTTTAGAATGAAGAAATGAATGAGGACAAGAAAAGGGAGAAGAAAAAGTGCAGAATGCAGATACAAGAAAAAAGTTTATATTAACCACAGAGGATTTTCTCTTCTTCCCAAACTTAACCCTCATGCTCCCAACAATTTGGTTCCCTACCTCAGCTTCTAGCTCATCCTTAGCTCTTTTCATTTAAAGGGAATAAAATTAGGTGAAATTTCTGAAGGAAATGCATTGGTTTGTAGTTTAACCCCCTGCCTCTCAATGAACAAAGTGGGAAATGAGATAATTTGAGTTGCCTTTAACCTCATAACCAATGACAGAGTCATGTGGGATTATAACCAATAACATGCCCTAAAAGGTGATAGGAAAAGAACGAGAATGGTCAGCTTGACAAACATTCACTCTACCATGTTGATAGTTCCAGTCTGAGGAAACAAAGTTGCCCCAGAACATGAAAGGGAACTGTATTTAGAATTGATAAATGATATATGTTCCACATATTTAAGCTAATAATGAGAAGCTTAGTTGGAAGGGGTTCTACTGTCAAACAAACAAAGAAACAAATCATAATTTTTTCCTAATTCACCTACTGCTCCTTAGGAGAAAGATGGGCAATTTCCTTCTTGCAATCTGTTGTTGTTGTTGTTGTTAGGTTCTTTTGAGTTGAGTACAACCCATAGCAGTCCTCTGAACAAAAGATCTGAAGCCCATCCTCTTCTATGCCTTCCTCATACTTCCTGGCATAGTTGACCCCATTGCAGCAGTCGCTGAGCAAAGCCACCTGACCAAGGATCTTTCTCTCCTTCATCCATCATCCACCCTTCCAAGCATCATATCCCTCTCCAAGAAATAGCCCCTCATAGCAACCTGCCTGATGTATGTCAGGCAAAGCATCATCATTTTTGCCTCCAAAAAGCACACTGGCTGCACCCTTTCCAGGAGAGATGTATTTGTTCTTTTGGCAGGCCATGGGATGTGTAGTGCTCTTTTCCAACACTAAAGCTCAATAGTATAAATTCTTCTGTCATCCGTATTTATTGTCTACCTCTCACATTCATAGCAAGTGATAAGAAAGACCATTTCCTGGATCAGATGCACCTTAGTCCTCAAACTGACATCATTACTCCTCAATAATTTGGAGAGGCTCTAACTGCAGATTTTCCCAGTGCAATGTGTCTCCTTATTTCTTGACTGCTGGTACCAAGGGTATTAATTGTGGATCAAAAGGATGTTGTTAACAGTTTCAATCTCCCCTCCATCCATCATGATGTTGTCTATCAGTCCAGTGGTAAGAATCTTTATTTTCTTGACATTGTGATGCAATCTATATTAAAGGCTACATTTTTTTATCTTCTACAACAAGTGCTTCAAGTTCTTCTTACTTTCTGCAAGCAAGGTTGTGTCTCCTGCACAATGCAAGCTATTGGTGAGTCTCCTTCTGATCCTGATGACTATTGAATAATTTGCTCAGCATATGCAACAGGTATGGCGATTTACTACCTCTGATAACCTGCTCGAGGGTCAGCTAGGAGTTGTTTCTCACTCCATGATACATAAACATAACAATGGAAGACTTTAACAAGAAGAATACAAATAATAAATTAAGGTGGAGGCATATGTTAGATTTATAGCAAAGGATGATATGGCATTTAGAATATGTCAACACAGAAACACCTCATAGGTACTACGAGCATAATTCCAGATCACCATAACAGAGGGAATCATGTGACATTTTTTTTTGTTTTTGTTGTTTCCCGGTGAATAAAAATGTCTAATATTTACATTATAGTAGAATCTGTTAGAGGGTTCTTGTGACCTAGTGGGCAATAGGTGCACTGTCAGATATCCAAATTTCAAGCCACTTCTTATGAGAAGGTTGGGCAGTCTCCTTTGTGTGATTTACAGCCTTTGAGAACCCTCTGGAAGGTTAGCTATGAGCTTGTCTGACTCAAAATGAGTTGAGTGTTAAGTCTGTTAGTTATGTTAAGTATATAATGCTTTTGTTGTTATTACTTACCTTAGTGTCAGAATCAACAGCACATTGGACGGGAGGAGATGGCTCATCTTTGTCTCTTCAGAGGAGCAGATGGATTTGAAACATTATGAACAAGTGTGAAATATTGTGAGAATTAACAAAATGTAACACTGACATGAAGTTAGCTCATGCTCTTGGGGGAAAAAAAGAACTGATTTGTAAAAAAGTACAGTATCTGTGAAACACAATAAAATGAGATATGCTCGAATTATGGGTCGATCTTTCGTAGCCTAGTGGTAAGAAATTGTGCTGCCAATCCAAAGGTAAATGGCTTGAATCCACCAGCAGCCCTACACAAACCAGACGAGCAATTGACTATCAGATTTACAGCCTCTTGAAACCCGCTGAAAAGTCAGCTGCGAGACTGTTCTGACTCTGTGATGCACAATAACAACAACAACAACCACATGTCTGTACTTAGCAAGACATTTTTTTATTTTAACATATTATATGATTAAACACCTTTTATTTCATATATATATTTCTGTCCTTGGGATTTTCTATTTTCAAATATCTAAAATACCTAGCGTGAGTGATTTCTGTTAAAAAATGATTGATTTCTTCTTAGATTCTTCTGAAAGTAATTGGACACATTTTAGTTTCATGAGACAGATTTGTTAAATTATATTGAATAGCATGTGGAATTATATCTATTACTTAGCTTAAATCCTTGGACATTCAAGGAAGATATCATTGAAGCTAAGCAATGTTTTAGCTACTAAGTAGGAGCTTCCAGCCTGGACACAGTTGCTGTCTTTCCATTAGTTCTCATTTTGATGCCTCCCTTATGCCGTTGGCTATCTTATTAGTACCTCCTGTTGGGAGATATTTTTCTTTAGCATCATACCTTAATAACCATCAAGCTGGCTTATCCAGAGTTTCCTAATGCTTAGCTTGCCCAGGAATTGTAATGTGATAAGCATTATGTAGACAAAGCAACCACATCTTCTTTTAAAAAAGCCCCCCAAACCCACCAAAACAAAACAACTATTCTTGCCTTCCCCCTCTCCCCTTTAACCTGTTATTTGAGAATGTTGATAATATAGATTCAGGCTCTTCTGGGGAAAAGAAATTGTGATGCATTTAAAGATCATTCTTTTTATACAAAAATTTAGAGTTCAAAAGTCCTTTGTAAAAACTTAAATTTGGAAGATAATTTTTTATAATCTCAAAACTATTTGTCTATTTTATGCAGTATCCTGTTTGATTAAGTTCTTGAGTCAGAGTTTATTGATGAAGGTCAGGGTAACTGAATTAATATAGTATAAAAAAGTATTGCTTTTGGCTTCTCTTTCACGGTGTTGTCTCTTAATAAATAAATATTTCACTATAAAAGTAACAAATCTAAACCCAGTTTTCATCACCTTGTGGAATATACTGCATGACAAACAGTGTATTTTTGTTATACTACCAGTATACTTTTATTCTTCATTTGTTTCCCCATATAATTTTTATTTATGCAACCATTCTTGTAACAATGGTTACTCATGCTTATTTTTTCCACCATTCTTCAAAAGCTTTGAAGCAGCTGCAGTAAGACACCACGATATGTGATACACACTCTGTCACTGGGCAAAGTCACTAAGAACCTGCCAAATTAATACTGATAAATTTTGAGAAGATAACAAATGCCTTTTATGTCTGTGAATTTTTACCATCCATCATTTTGAATTTTCGGTCACTATGCCATCTCTTCATTTTTTAAAATTTTTTTTTCAACTCAGATAAGAAATCAGTGCCTGGTAAGAGGTTTGCAAATGGCTAATTAGAGTCAATTCTTGATTATACACGGGGGAGCCATTGCTGATTATCCTTCTGCAAATCTTGCTTTTGAGTTCTATTGACATTCAGACAGAATGGGCTAGAAAGTCGTTTGTGGTTATTGCTCAATACCTTTTGTCTAATTTCCCTTCCCCTTGTAGCCTATCACCCAGCAGGAGATCTTTTACCCCAAAACACTTAATTGCCTCCCCCTGAACCAGTGCAGGTTAAAACCTAAAGAGAAAATATTGAATAAATAAATTTAAAAAGGAAAATAAAAATAAAATAATTTGGGGCCCTTATAGTCTTCCACTTCGATTCATGATTTGTTTCTACTGTTATTTTGTAGCTATTTAGAAAGCACACGGAAAGCTTTGACTGTTTTGAAGGCAAGGTAAAGTCTAGATATTATACTGAGTCTTGTACTTGGGGCCCCACTGTGTTGGAAGGATTATGGGACAGTGACTTTGAGAGATGCTGTGCTTGCCACATATGCTACAAAATCTTGATGTGAATGAGAATGTTCAAGTGTATGTAAGAGTATACATTCCAAAGAGGGGGAAAATGTTTATATCCTATTTAATGTCATTTTTGTTGTTAGGTGCCATCAAGTCGAGTACAGCCCATGGTGACCCCATGAACAACAGACCCAAAGCCTGTCTTGTCCTCTGTCTTCTTCACAATTTCCTGACACACCAGAGCTCATTGCAACAGTTACTATGTCAATTCACCTGGTTGGGGGGCTTCCTCTCCTCCGCCAGCCAGTTTACTTTTCTGAGCACCATGTCCCTCTCTAAGGAACACCCATTCCCAGTATCATGCCTGAAGTATGCCTCACCATACTTGCCTCCAAAGAACACTCTGGCTGCCCCCTCTCCAAGACATATTTGTCTGATTTGGGGGCTGTCCTTGGGATATTCAGCACTCTTCTGCAACACCATAGCTCAAAGGCATTAATTCTTCTGTCATCTTTATTCATTGTCCAGTTTCCAAAACTCTAAGGAATATGGATAGTTATTTAATGTATATATATTTATGTACACTGTATGAAGTGTATATGGATGTGTGAACATAAGTAAGACACAAATAAAATAGACAATTCAGTTCAATGCAATTCATATTTGATGTATGCAAATGATGAAGTTCCACATTTTATATTCTCACTATTTGATGCTTTTGTCTCTACAGAACTGGAGCAGATAAAATCTGCTTGATGAATGCAAATCTTCATTCCCCAATACCAGAATATTTTTCTCAGATGAATTTTCTTTTTTCCTTGCTATTGGCAAGCTTTTCTACATAAGGACAAGAACATTCTCATAACTTAAAGGTTTTTTTTTTATTTTTAAATTCCTATTTGTACCCCTAGCTCAGACATGGCAAGACAAAATTGTTTTTTGTTTTTGTTTTTGTTTTTTTTTTTTCTCATCCTCACAACACTTCACAGAGTGACAATCAGGACTTTCCTCCTTCCTCAGGAAAGCTGTCACTTGCAGAGTGCGTTGTTGGTTTGGATGCTGTGATGAAATGAATGACTTAACAGAGCTCTCTATCTTTGTTACCCCTATGAAATAACTAGGTATTATTATGTGAAAAGGGTGTTTATGACCCATCGAAGGGATCTGACATCTTGCTACTGACTCACATAAGATTTTAGAACCCTTGTAGGGGTTTTTGCCTTTGTTAAATGCCATTGAGGCAGCTAGGACTCATATTGACCCCCTGAAAAACAGATCTGATGGAACCAGAAAAATAAAATGTATGGAACCCAAATGAAGAGATTGGTCAGTTTTTGCATTTATAGAAAGAAGAGATATCTTCTTCATCAAGAAGAGACCTGAGCAGGGTGTCCTTTGCCCCCAGCATGCTTGCAATAAGAAACTCTCAGACCAGAGAGACAGAAAGAAGAAGTGTAATATGGAAGGCAGCTTGTGAAGTAGAGAGAAAGAAATGGCAGCAACAGAGGCAGCAGAAGCAGAAGACTGCCCCACGCTGCTCTGACTGGCTTTCTGACCCACAGAGCAAGGCAGGGCAGTGCTTGCGTCCACCTGGAGGGTGAGAGAAGTGTGTTTCTTTCAGTAGGAGGATTTATAGCAGAGTAAGGTTCCTCCAGGTACTTACATGAAGAGCTAAAAGAGCTTTGTTAGGCGTGTGAGCAAGGCAGATACTAAAAGTTCCGAGAGGCTTGAGAGGCAGAGGGACCAAGGGTCTGAGAGAGATGTGCCAGGAGGCACAAGTGAGAAAGTTTGAACCATAACATTTGTTCTCGATCCTGTACTGTAACTTGTTATGATAAACCTCAGGATGATAAGTATTGTCTGTGTGTTTTGTGTCCATTGCAATGGATTATCAAAGCCTGCAAAGAAATCAGAGGGACAGACTGTGCCAGAATGGGAAAAAGTTGGAGGATGAAGGTATGTTTGACCTCTTCATTATAGGATTCAGCTTTGGGCTGTTGAACTTGATTCTCCTTTCCCTTGCAAAGTGAGAGGAGGTCAGATGGCTCCACCACACCATTTTCACAGATGCTGTTATTACTGTTCACCTCCTCCCTGCCTGTTTTGAGAAGCATCATGTGACCCTAAAAAGGCAATGCTTTAAGTGTGTTTCTATTTCACCTGTGACAAAGTCTAATGCATTTCATCATTAGAGTCCTGTGGAAATATACAACCAAAGTAGGGGATCTGGTTAGTGCTGGAGGCAAAGTACTGCTAACTCATCCCAAAAGATTGCTTTTTGATTAAGGGGCTTTTGCTATAAGGTGCTCAGCTTTCTCGCAGCTGATATGAACTGCTATTCTTGGCTGTATAACCTAACTTGAACATCTGATTTCCTCTCTCTTTTTCTTTTTTAGTTTTAAAGAAACAGCAATTGTATTAAAAAGCTCCATTGTGAGGTAGAATTCCTTAAAAAAATTCCAGTGTAGTTCAATAAACAGACTGAATGCTGTGATGTAGAAGCTGGTTGTGGGTGAGTTAGGAATAATTCTACCCAAATTCTTTCTAATGAGACACATCAAAAAGAATTCAGACTAGGAAGTCCATTCTACTTTAAGAAAATGCAAAGTAGCCAAATGCATAGCTGAGCTTAAAAAGTAGATATATTTTCCCCCTTGCTTCTCATACAACTTTAAGAGTGATAACAGATTGTCCTTAGGTTTATTGGAGAAAGGAGAAGGGAGTCAGGGTAAGTCTAGGGCAACTACGTAATTTATCCTTCAAACTGGGACAATGTTGGAGTTAAAGGTACTCTATTAATAATTACACCAGATAAAAGGCATAAATTGGGACACTCACAAGCAAACTGGGCTGTTTGGTGACCCCTGGGAAGTACAATTAATAGGGCTTTATTTCTTTGGTCTTGTAGCCTTGCTGTGACCATGAACTCACAGCAGAAACACCGTTTCTATTGATGGCTTTTTTTTTCTTCTCTTCAAGGTTTCTGATCATAAACTGTCTGGGGTGTAGGCAGTCTCAGTTACACTTTGTGCTTCGGTAGCTTTTCTGCTCTTAGCATTCTGTTATTAGATTAACAAGCATTTTACTGTTTCTTTTGTACACGGGCTTTTCATGTTAGACACAATTGGAATGTGAGAGAAGAAAAAGTATTTCATAAGACAGCTAGAACTGAACATCAAAGCCTATTATTTGAATTATCTTTAACTCTTGGTCATCTTTTGTTCTATATAGTCCATCTTTCTATGAATTCTGCTCCTGTTCAGTTGACAATGATACTATTTTCTCATTTTTTAAATTTTTTTTTAACTGGGAAGGGAAGAAGGCAGAAAGAAATGTGTTAGGTTTAATAAAAAGCCTAGTTATTTTTTAAATGTCAAAACTTACAAGAACAAAATGTTTGGTAATTTTATTCTTTGAGTTTGACTTAACATGATAGTGTTCAATACTTATCAAACAAAGTGTGAATTGGAAAAGATCGGATGTGAAACAGGATGACTGTGTACTAACATTAAGAAAGTCCACTTTAATTTCATACATAAGTTCAATGTGCTCTCAGATGGCAGCCTCTACTATGCACATATCAGAAAATAAGACTGTTTTGTAAATGACAAAAATGCTCACTTGAGGAAAGAAAACAAACTAAACTGTTGATTTGAAGTGCTTTATAGTGAGATTTTTGGCAGATATTTTGGACATATTGTTGGTAAAAGAGCTAGCATGCCCTTCTTTCCACAAATCCCACATTTGGTAACATCCACCAGTTACTTAGATGTTACAGAATATAATGCTTTGTCCTAAGAGTTTAATATACCTTGCTTCATTTAGTCTTCACTGAAATCCTATTATACACTTGATCTTTAGGTAAAAGATGAAAAAAAAATTTAATACTTAAAACTCCCAAAAAGCAAGCTATTTGATCATACAGTTACTT
This sequence comes from Elephantulus edwardii, assembly GCF_000299155.1. NCBI lineage: Eukaryota > Metazoa > Chordata > Mammalia > Macroscelidea > Macroscelididae > Elephantulus > Elephantulus edwardii. Next base: position 30,556,480 of record NW_006399763.1, on the reverse strand, counting down.
GATCACAAGTTGACAGTTGATGACTGAATAAATACAATGAAACAATTTTGAACTGGTATGACTAGATAATATTTATAAATAGGAAGATCTAAGTGAGATTTATAAAAGACCAAAAGGATACCTTTTGAAAATTGTTTTAAGTTTGTATTATTTATTTATCGCCGAAGGTATATCTTAACTACTAGGGTTTTATTTTTTTTTTTTTTAGCAGTTAAAATTAAGAGAAAGACAAGGGAAGCAAGCATCAATAAAAATTACATTTTAACTCTTTTTTTCAATTACACAAACCTCTCCTCACATCTTTTCCACAGGATTTCTTTCTGTAATATTCCAAGAGAAGGTTTAACATCTTTTTAATACCCCTCAAGTCATCCTTTTCTTTAGAATGACAAGTTAACTATTTATCATCCTAGTCATCTGTCTTTTTTCATAAGGATCCTGAGAACTTGTCCTTCAAAGAGCCATTGGCTTGTTAACACCCATCAATTCCAGAATGCTAAATTACATCGACAGAACTGAACCATAACCACCCAGATGCTCGTCTAGCAACCAGTTTGCTTTTTCTTATATCTCATATCTGCATTTCTAAATCCTACTATTAAAATCCCATGATTGCCAAAATTTTTGACTTATAGTGATGGTCCTTTGGGTTTCAAGATTGTAATTTTTTTTAATTAATTAATTTATTTTTCATTTCAATGAACATCTACAGAGATTTTGGAATTCCATTCATTCACTGTTGCACCCCTCTCCCCCCAGCTCCCCCACTCCCGTTAGCTCCTCTCCTTGAAAAGCAAAAGAAAAATCTTTATGTGAGGACTTGACCCAACTTTCTTCACCAGACGAACTGGTGTAGTAAAGCTGCTAACCTCTCAGCATTGCAACATATAACTACTGCACCACCTGAGCTCTTTTAAATTCTACTACAGAAAAGAACTAAAACTGTATTGATAGTGCTTGGGGGCATAGCCCACACATGTAATGCCATTATGCTCCTTGCAATATGTGCATTCTCTGGCCCAGTTGCAAAATATTGCTTCCTTTGTCCAGATGGAAATCTCATGTGCTTTGATGATGCCTCCTTTGTTCAGGAGACAGAGTCATCTTGAGTCACGTACAACTGGGTGATCATTCTTAAGGTTTTGATGGGGGAGGGCTTATTATCAAGAAAAAAAAAAAGACTTTCACCACTGGGACAACTGGCAGGATCATGATAGCTGGAGAAGAGATTGAGATTGTTAACAACTTTTGCTTGCTTGATTCCAGAATCAGCATTCTTAGTTTCAAAAGACAAATTACTTTGGGAAAATCTCCTGTCAGGGACCTCTTCAGAGTGCTAAAGAGCAACAATGCCAGTCTGGTGACTAAGGTGCACCTGATCCAAGCTGGTCTTTGCAATTACTTGCTATGCATCTGAAAACTGGACAATGACTAAAGATGAGCTGACATCTTTGAGTTATGGTGATAGAGAATTGAACATAACATGGGACACCAAGAGAATAAACAGGTCTGTCCTAAAGAGGGTGACACTGGGCTGCTTCTTTGATGCAAGGATTCTGAAACTCCTTCTTACATACTTTGTGTGTATGGCCAGGAGGAACCAGTCACTGGGGAAGGACATCATGCTTGGAAAGGTGAAGAGACAGTTCAGGAGAGGAAGACCCCAGATGAGATGGATTGACACATTAGCTGGGGTAATGGAAAAAGGTATTTCAGACACTGTGTCAGAGACAGTGAGATTGGCTCAGAATAGGACCAAATTTAGTGTTATAGTACGTGGGGTTACTATGAGTTGCAAGTGACTCAATGGCACATAACAACAAACAAGTTATTAAGTAAGGAAGATAAACCATTGCCATATTGCTGTTGTTAAGTGCCACCGAATTGAGTCTGCCTCAAAGTAACGTTATAAACAACGGATCTGCACTCTGTCCTATTCTGTGTCCTCATCATTTCTGACATACTTGAGCACATTGCTGCTGTCACTGTGTCAATCCATCTTGTTGAGGGTCTTCTTCTCTTTTCATCTTTCCAAACATGATGTCCCTTTCCAAGGAATAGCCTTGTCTAGCAACATGCCCAAAGTATGAGAGATAAAGCTACATTATCTTTGTCTCTAAGAAGCATTCTGGCTGCACTTTTTCTACGACATATGTTTGTTCTTTTAGCAGTCCGTGGGATATTCAGTACTTTTCTCTACTATTCAAAGGCATCAATTGTTCTTCTGTAATCCTTACTCATGGTTCACCTCTCAAGTGTGTAGCTAGTTATTAAAAAGGTCATAGCCAGAATCAGGAACACCTTAGTCTTCATACTGACATCATTATTCCTCAGTATTTTTAAGAGGTCTCTGAAAGTGGAGTGGTCCAGTGAAATATGTCTCCTGATCTGACTGCTGGTACCAAGAGTATTGCTTGTGAATCTGAGCAAGATTGACAATTTCAATCTTTTCTCCATCTATAGTGATGTTGTCTATAGTCCCAGAGGCAAGAATGTCATTGTTTTGGATTACTGAGTTGTTGGTTTTTTATTTTTGCTTTTTTTAATGTTGAGATATAATCAATATTGAAGGCTATAGTCCTTGATTTTCTGCAACAAGCATTTCAAGTCCTCCTCACTTTCATCAGGTAAGTTGTCTCATCTGCATAACACCAATTACTGATGTGTCTTCTTCCAATACTGATATATCTATGGAACACCAAATTCATCATTAAAAAAAAATCTAATTTCCTCCATATTTGTATTTTGAGGGCTAAAGGATGAATAGGAATTAAAACATTACTGACAAGCATATTTTTAAAAAAGGAAAAAATATACAAAAATTAAAATCACAGGAATCAATGGAATACCAGTTGACTTGTTTTAATTAACAGATACAGCCTTGGATGCACTCAGCAGTCTATGCCAGGAAATTCGGAGAAAAGCTGGACTATAGAATGAAAGAGGTCTGTATTTGTTCCCATTCTCAAGAAAGGTGATCCAACTGAATGTGGAAATGATCAAACAATATCATTAACATCACAAGCAAGCAAAATACTGCTGAAGATCATTCAAAACAGCTAGAATAGTACCTAGATGGGGAACTGCTAGAAGTTCAAGCAGGATTTAGAAGAGGCTGGGGAACTAGAGATACTGTCATAGCTGATGTCAGATGGATCCTGACTGAAAGTAAGGAATACCAGAAGAATGTCCATTTGTGCTTCATTAACTATGCAAAGGCATTTGACTGTGTGGCTCATAACAGTTGTGGCAGACATTGAGAAGAATGGGGATACAGAACACTTAATTGTGCTCATGCTAAACCTAACCTGGACTGAGAGGCTGTTGTGCAAACAGAGCAGGGGAAAAATGCATTGTTTAAAATTAAGAAAGGAGCAGCGTGTCAAGATTGTATTCTGTTTCCATATCTATTTAACCTATATGATGAGCAAATTATCTGAGAAGCTGGACCCAATGAAGAGGAGTGTGGCATTAGGATTAGAGGGAGAGTCATCAATAACTTGTGTTATGCAGATGACACAAACTTGCTTGCTGAAAGTGAGGAGGACTTCAAGCACTTATTGCAGAAGATCAAGGAATGCAGCCTTCAGAATGGATTGCATCTCAATGTCAAGGAAACAAAACATCCTACAACATCCTACCATTGGATCAATAGGCAGAATCATGATGAATGGAGAGGAGATTGAAACTGTAAAAAAATCTTCTCTTTCTTGGATCCACAACTACATCCTTTCTACTAGAAGTCACAAAGTCAGGAGACGTATTGAACTGAGAAAATTTACAGTTAGGGACCTCTCCAAATTATTGAGGAGTAATGATGTCTGTTTTAGAAATAAGATGTATCTAATTCAGACCATGGTCTTTCCAATCACTTGCTATACATCTGAGAGCTGAACAGTGAATAAGGATCACAGGAAAAAAAATAGATGCCTTTGAGTTGCTATATTGGAGAGGAGCACTGAATATCCCATAGATGGTTAAAAGAAGAAACAAATATGTTTTGGAGAGGGTACAGTCAGAGCGCTCTTTGGAGGCAAGAATGTGAGACTTCACATCACATACTTTGGGCAGGTAGCTAAAAGGAGCTATTCCTTGGAGAGGGCCTTGATGCTTGAAAGAATGGAGGGTCAGCGAAGGAAAGGAGGACCTTCAACCAGGTGGATTGACATGGTTACTGCCGCAATGGGCTGTAGTGCATCACGAAGTCTAAAGATGGTATAAGAGAGGACAGGGTTCAGATCAGCACCTAACAACCAAAAGAAGCATAAGGAACAGAATATGACGTCATACAGACCTATGTTCAAATTCTGGGTCTACTATTGTTAGATATCTGACTCTGGATATGTCACTAACTTCTGAGGCCTAAATTATCTAGATATGAGGTATAAATTCAACCATCTTGTCAAGGATTAAGTGACATGTGTAAGTTTATAGAAAATGCATTCCTTTTTTCCTTTTTTTATCTGTGTATGGATAGTCTTAGCTTCTAGTCTTTAAATTTAACATATCTATAAACATGATTAGGGAGCCTTCATGTCATAGCTCCTAGTCTACTGCACTGCTAGCTGGAAGGACATGCCTTTCTGGTGATTTGAACCCACCAGCAGTTCCCCTGGAGGAAGATGGACACTTCTCTGTTTTGATTTGCAACCTCCAAAACCCCCCTGAAGTATTAGCTATGAGTCAATTCTGACACAACAGCAATGTCTTTGGCTTTTTTGGTAAGCTTGATTAAGGAATAATTAGCAGTAGAAGGAATAAATAGTAATTTTTTTATAAGAAATAAATATGATTTTTAATATAGAAGTATTATATCATAAACTAGCCAGAATATTTGCTGTATTCTAGTTTGAGCACTATAGCCTATATTAGCACCTACGATGTGCATAATGTCTTTTTCTTTTAGGAACTTAAAGAGTGAGCCCTAGGTTTTTTTATGATGAACTTGGTTTATTGCCCTTTTTCATGTTTAGAGTAAATATTTTTGGTGAAAACTATATCTCATGTGTCAGATTTGTGCCTAGCATGTCAGCTACACTTACTCAATGAAAAGAAATTCTGTTAATAAGCATATTTAATGGGCATTGTATTTTAAAATGTAAAGTTATTAGAACAGTTGCAGGACAATCTGCTTGTTATTTGTAAACGTGAAATCGTGTCTGTAATGAGCAGTTGATTTGGCTTCTGCCACTGCTTTCTTATACGAAGGCGCTGTGATGGCTTGTGGAGCTAATGACATGGCTGAATTACACACAGAGTTAAATGATAGCAATTTTTTCTAAAAGACTGCCTTTATGAAGCTGCTAATAAGTTGATGTCTGTTTTCCATTAATGACCTGAAAAAACAAGAGAAGTCTGGAACAGTTCAAACCATGTTAATTACTGTAGTTTTTCTGTTTTATGCCAAAGAAACTTCTTTGTGGTTACAATATTTCTCTGATCAAGATATCTACAAGTCTATTCTTATACATTCAGAATATTATTAGAACAATATGCTGGACATTTTTTAAAAACTCAGAAATACATTAATAGAACAAAGTTATTTAAAGCTGACTATAAAAGATCTACAAATGGGGATATTCTTAGCCCTGATTGTCACTTAAACCAATAATTTAGTTCCCTTTTACTAAAATCATGCGGGCACATTTTAGAGTATTGCCCTAGAAGCTGCTTGTTGTTAGTACTGACTGTATTATTTTATTAATACGAATGTTTATGGTACACAGTATGATTTTATCCCTATTGTTTTACATATGGCACTATTTTGTTACTATCATTGGCTACCATTCAGTATTGGAGAATATGTGGGTTTGATTTTTAATGTCAATAATATTTCTTACTGTCTGCATGCACTTTTTTTGTACATTCATAATTCCGGTATAAACGGTGTGTAAATGCAAGAAGAAAAGATACTGTCAGGTTTGCAGGAGAAGTAGCTTTGCCTGGATGGCTGGGATGGAAAGCAGCCGCAGGTCTCTAGCACGGTTTGCCACACAGGGATCCTCCATCAAGGGATTACAGAGCTTTTTTCAAGCTGTCTGATGAGGGACTTTTGACTCACAACATCTAGGTATTGCAATGCTTTCTCCTCGTCACGGTTGCTAAGAACACACAGTCTTTTGTCAGGCTACAGAATGTTTTAATTCCCAATGCAAATCTGGGTGACAAGTTTGTTACCCTAGCGGGTATACCTGACAGATCCTATTCTGAGTTTTCCAGGAAAAAATACACGGCAGCGCATTTGTAGAACGCAGTCCTTTTATGTGAGCATGTATCTTTTGTAATTGGGAAAAACATTTCCACTGGAATTGATATAAAAATAACTTGCTAGCTGTATAATTCCTAGGATAAGATCATTTTAATAGATTTAGTTTTGAGTTGCAAGAATGGTTGTATGGCTTGCACGAAGCAGGTAACACTTAATTGCAAATAAAACAATGCTACCATCTCACCTTTGCTAGTCTTTAGAAAGATATTCACTGAGTTTTTTAGTTACCTACACACATGTTTACAAAATCTGTGAAGTTTTATGATACCTTTTATATTCACATATAAAATATAAAAATTGCATGTTTCTGAAACCAAAACCCATACGTGTTCATAAAACTATGTTGAAGTATATTTAATTTCAATGTAAAAATAGGTATTATGAAAGCTTTGCTTGAGACTTAAACTCTTCTTTCTTTCTAATGAGACACATTATCCTTATCCACCAATACACAGGTTCAAATTCAAGTCACTTGAATGAGAAGAACCTACCTGAAATGAATTGTTGGTCACAGTGTTTAATAATGTTATAGACTTGACTGTATATACAATGTCTCCAGATAATAAATTTCCTTGTGCCTAAGAGCAAATTTTAGACCATAATGCTCTCTGCCCATGATTACCCATTTCTGATTTTAGAGTTAAAATGTGTAGTAAGCTGTTTTTAAAACTTCTTATATTTTTGCTCAGAACTACAAAAAATATTAAAAATATATTCTTCAACTGGAGAAAGTCAATATTTGGAAAATACCCAATGATATCTTTGATTTCTTTTCTTTGGCATTCATAATGTCTTTTTATCATTTTATGTAAACCTCTTTAATTTTGATTTTATCATCCTCAATCTAATATTTAGTATCTGGGAACATTATGCATATGTAAATGTACAAAGATTCAGTAGTATAACACTTCCAGGCAGAAATATATCAGAATATATGTATCATTTTAATCTTTTCATTGAAAATGCCAGAGTCAGACTGGTTTTTTAGAGCATTTTAACCTTATGCTGAATAAATTGTTGTGTTGGCTTAAGCAATATGTTTAAATTTTCTTACTCATGAGAAAAATAGTGATAGAGTATTTAAATTCCTAGTTGTAGCCCATACTGCAACATCTAAAAAGGAGCTTATCTTGTTTCAATTCACAGGCCACCAGAATATCTTTTCCTTTTACTAAAGGGAAGGAAAAAAAATGCTATAAGCATTTTGCCCTACTGCTATAAGAGAAAATGTCCTTAGGTCCTATAAATTTATTGAAAGAGTTTTGAGTGGTTACTCAACTAGAGGTATTTCACTTTAGTTTGATTATTCTCAATAGTTTGTAATGCATTAAGATACAATGTATGATTCTATTGAATTATTTGCCATTTTGAAGATACGGTGAGTTATTGAAGAAATGCCTTTTGCGTTATTATTTTTCCCCCTTTCTTTCTTATTATAAAGTATCTGCTGGAGGGCTTAGGTAGATCTAGGTTAATGTGTTTCTATTTCAGTACCTGAAAACAAATGTGAGATCCTGGAAGGGTCACGTTCACATCCTGACTGACAATAATTGCATAGGAGTGAACACCTGCTGAAGAGGTATGGGCTCCACAGCAGAGCAAGGAGAATTGGGGGTGGGGTGGGGGGCATTAAACAAAAACTTTAACAGTAAAAGAAACAAGCTTCCCTCTGGGAAATTACTCAGAGTGCAATACAAGCATATTTTTTTCTAATTAAATAGATTAGTTCATACCTTTGGCGCGTAATAGGAAGTCCTCAGTTGTACAACCTCCTGAGTTATGAGTGGTTCCCAGGTTAATTCTCTGGAAATTAAATTTGATCCCATTTCTTATCATTTTATTCCCTTTCCTGTCTACTTTCTTTTCCCCTCCCCCACACAAGTTTATTTCCTGCTTTGTCTTCATGATCTGTCAACCTTTTTCTATCTTTTCCTGCACTGTTCTGCCTATTGCAGAGTGATTAGCTCTAAAGTGCCTAATTCCTTTTTTTCTTCTTGCCTCCTGCAGTCAGAATGTACATGTTCATGGTGGATGTTATGGTAAGATTCATATGCCTATGTGATATGTAGAACCCCTAACTATCTGCCTTGAATGACAGATGGTCGTCCGCATGTCTATCTCTCTGACTGCACTTTGAGCATTTTTAAGGCAAAGAGGACATTTGCTTCTATCTTCCAAAGCTTGACATAAGGCTTTGTTCAGAGTATGTTCTCTAAAGAGGTTGAATTTAATGTCTGTAGTTAAATCCTCATCAGCAGATAAACCTTTAAAATATGTGGAGTAATGTTTCTTTTTCTTTCTAAATTCACAACCTTTCTCTTTCACTGTTATCTTTTTACAGCCACCTTTTCATGTTCTGTTCACTTGCTGAGATACTGAAACACTGCTGTCGAGAGCGGAGAGTTGGGCTGTGTCTCCACACTGTGTTATGCACGGTGTGTGCTGCAGATGCGGAGGTTTTGCTGGTCCCCACAAGAGAGCTGAGGAGAGACGGGGCTGAGAAAGAAATTGTGTTTTACTAACAAGCAATCACTGGGAAATCATTGTAAGACTTTTACAATAATTTCCCAGCGGTTGGTTGTCTAGAAGAGGGAAGGAGGGGGTAAAAAGAGAAGAGAGAGAAAGAAAGAAATAATGTTTTATACAGGATACGAAATAATTCCATATGACAATGCAAATCAAGTTTAAATGCCAGAAGCGTAGAAATCAAAGCCCACTCAGCCATTAGGTTGTCTGTCTTGATCAAGAAGGCATGGAGATTTGTTGCCTCGGAAAAGCAATGAGGAGAAATGTAGAAAAGGAATTTGAAGGTGAGAGGCTTAAAATAAGAACGCTGTGCAGTTTGTTCCAAATAAAAGCCACAGCAAGTTGGTAACGCAGTGTTAACGTATGACTCAACATGGGATAAGGAAAGCAAAATGTTATATCAAGTTGTTCTATTTAACATTGGAGGAAATCATCTCACCAGAAAAGATTACAAGAAGGAGGTATGAGAGTCCTAAATACCGCGGCCTTATGAAATAGATCACTTGGAAATATGGTTAGTGGCTTTACTCTGTATGACACACGGGAATGCCTTTAAAAAATTGCTTTGAATTTTGTAACATACAATTCCAAGGACTTTTGCTTTTGGTTTGAGTTTTATACAAGTAGTTTCTATGTTTGTGCCTATCATGATGAGAATTAATTTACTATGTTTTGCAGTAGACTTTTGGACTTTTTTGTGTGTGAACTTCCTTATTGTCTATGCTGGTTTCAGTGAAATTATTTGTTTTTCTTGTTAGTTTTATCTATGTCATGAACAATCTATTTAAATGTACCATATTATTATAAAATTTTGGCAAAGTAATAGGCTTGAATTAAGATTAGATAAAGAAAAAAATATCAAACCTTGTCTGTATTTTTCTCTCTGTATTTCCTAACCTCATTGATAATGAACATTGACTTCTTTTCTAACATTGCAAAACAATTTGAGCTCAGAAGAAACTTTACTGAGGAAAAGCAAAACTTTTTCAACATTTAAAAATATAGTGCCCTTTTCTAAATTATTTCTATATTGGTGAAGAGTTGCTCTGCTAATCCAAAGACAGTGCCTCTCTATCTAGTGGTTCAAATCCACCCCCACTCCATGGGAAGAGGATGGACAATATCCTCCCGGGTTATTTACAATTTCCAAGAACTCTTTGGAAGAACAGCTTTGTGTCAGTTCTGACTCCACAGCAATGAGTGCGTGAGAGAGAGGCTGTATATTTGACAAGACATAAAAGAAAAAATTCAGAGATACACCCTCTGTGGGGTGGGGAATTGTACAACAATGAAAGAATTTTTTTTTTCCCAAGAGAAAAGTGAGCTGGGGGTGGGGAGTGAGAAAAATGTGCAACTGTGAATGGATAGAAATCCAAGTTCTCTATAGACTTTCATTAAAATCTCAATAAATAAACTTACAAAAAAAAAAGAGAGAGGAAAAAAATAAGGGCCATCTCCACATACCTTCTTTTGTCTCTAAACAGCACCGGATCTACTCCAATCCCTGTCTCTTTATATTTAGTGGACATCTGGAGCTGGCCATTCAGCTTTTGCAAACTATCCTAACAATCTTTTCTTCTACACCTGATTTTCATTATACTTTTGCTTCAGCTGTTCTTTGGCCATACTATACTAGCTTGTCGGCAAATCTAAGACTCAGTTCAAGTCAAAGAAGTTCTAGTATTCTGAGTTGACTATTTGGAATAGATCAACAAGGCAATGTAGCATTAGATAACAATTTTCTTTGCATATACACTAGAAGAAGCCCATTTGCCTCCAGGGCTGCACCAAGTATCTGTGCACGTTAACCACAGATTTGAGGGTTAAGTCAAGCCCTACTTCTTCCCTGATGTCTTTCCTGATACTCAGTTTCATGAGCTTTCTTCCAGTGCTGAGAGCCTATTTTAGAGCACTTACGCCTCATTATTTTTGTTGGGTACCATCAAGTTGGAATCTACCCATAGCTGACCCTCCAGTGAGTTTTCAGAGGTAGTTGATCACACAGGAGATTGTCCATACTTCTCCCCGGCAGCAGATAGTGAATTCTACCCACATGCCTTTGGGATTGCAGCACAGCTTTTTACCCTGCAGCACACAATTTAAAATGCATAGCACGTATTTCATCCAGAGGTTGGACTTACAGCACCAACACATGAATCACAATACTGACTTCTTTGATTTTAGAACAGAGGTGAATATTATGCAAAAGGTAAGGCAGCATTTATTAAGTGCAAACACAACTCTGTCAGGGACCTCTCCAAAGACTGAGAAGCAATGATGTCACTTTGCAGACCAAGATGTGTCTGATTCAGGCCAGGGTCTTCTCAATTACCTGTTATGCATCAAAGAGCTGGCCAATGACTAAGATGACAGAAGAAGAACTGATGCCTTTGAGTTGCAATGCTGGAAAAGAGTACTGAATATTCCATGGACTACCACAGGAACAAGCTGATATTTTTTGGAAAAAAGTACAAAGAAGTACAAGACGCCAGAGCTTCTTGTAGGCAAAAGTGAAGCTTTGCCTTTTGTTCTTTGGACATGCAGCTAGATGAGGCTATTTCTTAGAAAGAGACATCATACTTGGAAAGATGGTGGGTCAGAAAAGAAGATGATGACCCCCATCAAGATGGATTGACATTATGCCTTGAGCAATGGGCTTCAGTGTGTCATAGATGATGAGGATGGCACTGTATAGGGAGAGTTCAGGTTAACTCTACATAGGATTGCTATGAGTTATACTCGCCGGCACCTAACAACTATGCACCACTGCATAAAAGGTCGGGATGCAAAAGTGGATAATGCCTTTAAAGAGCTTATTGTTTAATAGAGAGAGAGCTTATAAATTCAAAACCAAAACAAAACAAATTATTGTTTTGTTGTTATTGTTATTTGCCATTGAGTCACCTGCACTCATAGCAACCCTATGTACAATAGCCCTAAACCCCACTCTATCTTGTGCCAATCACACTATTTCTGATACACCCATCCCGATTACCCCAGTCACTGAATCAATCCACCTCATAGAGGGCCTTCCCCTCTTGCGCCATCCCTCCACCCTACCAAGCATGATGTCCCTCTCCAAGGACCTGTCCCTCCTTGAAACATGTCCAAAGTATGTCAGACAAAGATTCAGAATCTGTACCTCCAAGGAGCAGCTTGGTTTAACCCTTTCTGGGACAAACCTATTTGTTCTCTTAGCAGTCTATGGTGTGTTCAACACTCTTCTCCAATATCACAGTTCAAAGGCATCAGTACTCTTTTTGCACAAA
>NW_006399763.1:30525900-30544317 GCF_000299155.1 Elephantulus edwardii | reverse complement strand
ATATAGTGTCAGAGTGCAGGAGGATCCCAGAAGCAGTTCTGATTAATTTTATCCTAGATTGAAAAAATGGTGTCAGGAAATTTCCTTGGAGATTAATATTTCTAGGTTGGGCTTTAAGAGTGACATAGATATTTGTTGCTGCTTACATTTTTATTTGTGAATTATTTTTAAATTGACAAGTAAAGAAAAAGACATTCAGTGCATAGCCACATTGTATGAAACAGAAGACTGTATTTGGAAGTTATATGGACTTCTAATCTGATGAAATAACATGCAAACCAGAATTAACGGAAGGGGACAAACTGGGAAATGAATTATGATTATGAAAGACCTTACACTTCATGTTGGAAACATATAGCAGACTCATAATAGAGCAGCCAGCAGTGACATTTGACTTGGAAGAATAATGCAGAATCCTTTTATAAAGTGGGTCCTGAAGCCTGCACTGCTCAGGATTAAGGCAGATCTCTTTGAAAACTCAATAGCTTCGGGATTACAGCGCTTGAAATGCAGAGAGATGATCCTTAGTCATTAACAAAAGGAACAGGAGCAATTACAAGCACCATGCTATGTTTATAAAGTCAGAGAATATGTAATAGTGTGTAAAGTTTCTTCAAAGAGTGAATATTAGAAAACATATTTTTAGGTGTTAAAAGATGTAAGTTTTTGTTTCTGTGACAAACCCGGCTATATTAGATGCTATTGTCATGAATGCTAGTTTTTCACATCTATGTTTGGCTTGTTGCACTGTGTAGAACTTAAGTTCCTTGTTGAAAAGTACCTCATCTAATACTCCGCTACATCACAGCAGACAATGATGACACTACTTTAGATCTTCAATAAAGACTTAATACTATTCTTTTTCCCTAGGACATGGTCCAGCACACCTGGACCTCATGTCATGTATTGCCTCATGGTTCTGTACGGAGTTATTTATAGACAGCTTAAGGACAATCTCCAAAACTTTCTATGGTTTTTTCTATTGTTGTTAGATACTATCAAGCAGGTTTCAAATTCTAATGACCTTATTTATAACAAAGTTAAAACTTCTCTGGCCCTCTATCATCTTCACAATTGCTACTGCATTTGAGTCCATTGTTGCTGTCTTTTTTAAAAAATTAATTTTAATGAGAGTTTACAGAGACTTTGGATTTCCATTCATTCATTGTTGCACACTTTCCTCGATGCCGACCCCTTCCCCAATTCACTTTTCTGTTTGAAAAGTAAAAAAAAATTCTTTCATTGTTATTCATTCCCTCCCCCCAAGTCCACTCCACTATGCAGCCTTCATTCATTCTGGACTCCTGTCATACCAATAATACCTAATCATATATCCCTTTTAAACAGTTCTCTCCATCTCTTTCAATGCACTATGCATTATTGATCCCCTCTTTTCTTGGTTTCCTCCCAACCCCGACGTCAGTTCCGCTTTACAACAATGGCATTGTGCAGTATTTGTCCTTTTGTTACTGAGATATTTAACTCAGTATAATATCCTCCAGGATCACCAATTTTGTATAATAATTTATGAATTCATTGTTTTTAATGCAGCATAGTATTCCATTGTGTAAATATACCTCAGCTTCTCTATCCATTTGTTTGTTGATGGACACTTAGGTTGTTTCCAACTTTTTGCTATTGTGAACAAAGCCACAATAAACATAGGTGTACATATATCTGCTTGGGCGGCAGTTATGGTTTTTTTAGGGTATATTCCCAATAGTGGAATTGCTAGGTCAAATGGTATTTTTATATGCAACTTTTTGAGAAAGTGCCAGAGTGGTTGTACCATTTTACACTGCCACTAACAGTGAGTAAGGGTTCCATTTTTCTCTGCAACCTTGCCACACTTGTTGTTTGCTTCTCTGTCAAATTTTGCTAATATTACTGGAGTGAGATGATATCTCATAGTTGTTTTGAGATGAAATCAGTTAAATAGGGAGAGAACAGCCTCTTTAACAAATTGTGTTGGCAAAATTGAAAAACTATCAGCAGAAAACTCAAACAAGACCCACACCTCACTCCATACATAAAAACCAACTCAAAGTGGATCAAGGACCTAGGACTAAAAGAAAACTATCAAATTCATTAGAGAAAAGCTTGGAAGAACTCTAGAAGTCCTAATCTACACCATCCTAATCCACAACAGTCTTCCAAGCATCCTGAAAAACCTACAAAGAGGAGAGAATAAAATAGATGAATGGGACCTTCTAAGAATAAAATCCCTATGCACATCAAAAACTTCTTCAACAGAGTAAAAAGGAAAGCCACAGTTTGGGAAAAAAAATATACATATTTGGTAATGACATGTCAGGTAAGGAACGGGATAGACACTTCACTAAAAAAGACATTCAGATGGCAAACAAACACATGACGAAATATTCAAAATCCCTAGCTCTAAGAGAGACGCTGTTCTCTTTAAAACTCATCACCTTAAGATTCATCTTTTTCACCAGCCTTCCACTTTATCTAGCTTGAGGTCTCTGTCAAAGGACTAACCCCTCCTGATTACATGCCCAAAGCATATGAGACAACGGCTGACTATTCTCATTGCTAATGCGTATTCTGACTATACTTCTTTCAAGCCAGATTTGTTCACTCTTTTAATGGTCCATGGTATTATCAGTATTTGCCAACACCACAATCCAAATATGCCAATTCTTTGATTTTCCGTTCTTACTGTCCAACTTTCACACACCTATGAGATGATTGAAAATGCCATGGCAAGATTCAGGTGCACTTATTTGCTTTTTAGCAATTAAATATGTCCTTTGAAGCAGATTTACATAGTGTGATAAAGTTGTTTGGCTGCTTCTGTTTTTTTTGTTTTTTTTTCTTTTTTACTTCTTGACTACTGCTTCCATGGATGTTAATTGTAGATTCAAGCAAAATGAAATTCTTGATAATTCAAGGCTATGCTTTCAAAGAATAAATCTATTAATTATACGTTATTTGGTCTCAGGATTAGTGCCTAAAAAGCAAACTGGGAAATGAGAAAATGTCAGGCTCAGAGAACTTCAGGTTTCAATATCAGCCCCTACTTACAGGTGGGGTGGCCCCTGCTGAAAAGCAACTCCCAGGAATTTCATTTTCTCCTTTTATAAAAATATAATCATTGTGAAGACTATAGAGCATTTATATGTATTTACAATTAAGATTAATTTTGTATATCACAAAATATAGTGTTGAACACTAAGTAAGCACTTAATAAGTTATAGCTGTTACTGGTATTTTAAAGCTTCATTTTGGTTGAGAATAATATTGAAAATCATTTACAAATTATGGACCCACAAAAATATCTCTATTATTTTTATTGTTATCAGTGATGTTTGATACAATATCATTTTACCTTATATCAATATCTCCCTGACATAAGGCAGAGTTTTTATACAAATACAATGTCTGTCTCCTAGGTCTGGTCCCTCCTTGTAACATGCCCAAAGTATGTCAGATGAAGCTTCAGAATCCTTGCCTCCAAGGAGCAGCCAGGCTTCACCCTCTCCAGGACAAAACTGTTTGTTCTCCTAGCAGTCCATGGTATATTCAACACTCTTCTCTAGCACCATAACTCAAAGGCATCAAATCTCTTTCTATCATTCCTAGTCATTGTCCAGCTCTCTGACACATTGCATGCAATTGTGAAGACTATGGCCTGGGTCTGTCTGGTGCATGTTAGTCTCCAGCCTGACTTCATTGTTCTTCAGTTCTCTGGAGAGGTCCTGATAGCGAACTTTCCTAGTGTAATATGTCTCTTGATTTCTTGGCTGCTGGTAGCAAGAGTATTAATTATAGAGCCAAGCAAACTAAAACTGTTAACGATCTCAATCTCTTCATCATCCATTATGATGCTGCCAATTAGCCCAGTGGTGAGGATATTTGTTTTTTGATGTTGAGCTTCAATCCATATTGAAGGCTGCAGTCCTTGACCTTCTGAAGCAAGTGCTTCAGGTCCTCTTAAGTTTCAGCAAGCAGGATTTTGTTATCTGCATAATGCAGGTTGTTGATGAATCTTCTTCCAATCCTGATGCTACTTTCCTCCTCATATATCCAAGCCTCCTGGATGATCTGTTCTGCATACAGATTGAAAAGGTATGAAGACAGAATACATCCCTAGCAGACACCCTTCCCAATTTTGTACCATGCAGTATCTCCTTGCTCTGTTATGATGACTATCTTCTAGTTCAAATATAGGTTTCAAATAAGCACACTTAAATGTTCTGGGATTCACATTCTTCTCAGGGTCAACCACAGTTTGTTGTGATCCACACAGTCAACAGCCTTTGCATAGTCAATGAAACACAAATAGACACTCCTCTGATACTCTCTGCTTTCTGCCAAGATCCATCTAACATTAGCTATAATATCCCGAGTATGACATCATACACATACACACATACATGCACATAATTGCTCTGACTGCTGTCAGAATTGACCCATAGCTGATCCCCTCCTGAGTGGTCAGAGGCTGTAAATCACACAGGAGTTCATTGTCCAACTTTCTCCCACAGAGCAGCTGGTGGACATGAACCTCATGTTGCTTTTCGGCTGGGAGTGTGCAACTCCTTACCGCTAAACCACCAGAGCTACCTTACATATATAAAGTATAAAAAAATTCCCTTCAAGGAATATATGTATGTATTTTGAGATTCGTATACTTTGAATTTTTATAAGGTCAGCATAAAGAAATGAAAAGAATTACCAGAGTAGCAATTTAATATACAATGGAAACTAATGAAGGAGTACATTTCTTTTTTGTTTCTCTATAATTATATTTTATTAATTTTCATAAACATTTACAGAGATTTTGGGTTTCCATTCATTCATTGTTGCACTATTCTCTCTACCCTCCTCCCAGTTTGTTCTTGTCCAAATGCCACAGTGCTTGTCAAAGCCAGTTCTGATTAATCTTCTTTGTCAGTGTGTCCTTTGCCATTCCCTATCACTCTTCCCTGAGAGAGACTTCACCCTGAGTCATAAGGAAAAGGGGATGGCGTATTCTCTTAGCTACTTCCTGCTGACAAGGGACGCTGTGGGTTTCAGGGTGAAGATCTTCTCTCACTACTCTAAAGGGCCCCTTTAGCAGTAGGAAACACATAGACTATTATGGAGATTGATTTTGGAATTTAGATGCACTCTTATTGATTGTGCTTGGCCGTACATGTTCATATCCTTGAAGATGTATCATGGGGGTGTTGCAACCTAGAAGACACAAATTTGACTAACAAGTTATAAGTACATGAGTCCAAAAATTATGGAAAAGTAAAAGAAAAGATTCTTTCATTGTTTTACAAACCCTCCCCCAGGTCCCCTCCACCATGTAGCCCTCGGAGAGAAGTACATTTCTTAACGCACAGATAGATGAGTGAGGGATACTTAAAAGTCTACATGATAAAACATTGACTGTAGAATTAGTTTTTGGGATACATAGATATAGATATGATAGATAGATAGATAGATAGATAGATAGATAGATAGATATAGCTATATCTGTCTATATCTACACCTATCTCTCTCTTTCTTTATCTATAATCTATATCACCAAATTCAAACAGATTTCTTAGTTCTCTAAGTTTAGAATTTTATAACCACAACCCCCTCCATTCTTTCATCCTATCTTATTTTCCTGTAGAAACATAACCACTCTTTGTTTGTTGGCAAGATTTGTTGTTCTTCCCTCACTACCTTATTTTTGGCTGATCTCATCAGTATAAATGCCATTTTACTTCTGCGTTTCCAAAAGTGACTTTTTAAAAAACTCATTGATAATTCAGAAACAGAAAAATGACACTTGAGCTCCCCTTTCCTGATCAAAAAAGAGCAAAACATATATTAGTACTGACTGCCTCTTTTAAATCCCCCCCTTTTTTTTGTCTGTCGAGCTGTCTGTAATCATCAGAGTGGAAAATAACTTTGAAAGCTCAAGCTCAGGGGAAAAAAGGAGCTTTAGTGCCTTGATATGGCAAAAGGCCTGGCAGTCAGGAGAGCTGCCTTTAAAACAAAATTAAAAAAAAAAACCTTTTACCCAGTGTCTGCAAAGTCCTGGAAAAGGTACAATCACATGGTACAAATCCCTACTTGGCATACTTGGCCTTCAGCTTTTCAGGTAAACCATAACAGAGAGCAAGAAGAGAGGTGATGGTTGTCAGGATGGAGGGAATGGGGTCAGCAGAGGTGCAGGATTTGGGAGCAAGAAGTAAGGAGATGAGGAGGCGAGGAGAAACTAGGAAATGAGAGGAGAGGAGAAGATTTATTCCAAACCAAAAAAACAAAAAAACCCCTTTGAAACACAAACATGTTCTGGCCTTGTGTGGACTCAATTCCGTTAACGATCCTAGACTCACATGCCTCAGCAAATTTACCTTGTATATTTTGTGCATGAAAAATGGTGCTTCACATTTGCCCAAGTTTACTTTTCTTCAGTTTCGCTTCATAATGTTCATGTAGTCATCTACTCCAGACACTGTGAAAATATCTCAACATTCTTTGCCGGCTTTAGAAACTTTTTTATATGGTGGAGTTAATCTTTTCCAGCTTCTTTTCTTTTATGGCTGTATGGATGTTTCTTTCTCCTTTCCTCCTGCTGCTGCATTTGTAGACACACTGTCTTGGGCTCTATGATGTGATGTATTATGCATGTCATTTCTGGTGGAATAGGGTGGGAAAAGCATAAAATAGGAGTTGGTGAACTATGAGAGGTCACATAGTCTGCGGAACGCCCACCTATGGCAATGCTGGCTGACTGCACTAGATGGTCTAGAAAGAGCTGGTGGGGACGGAATTTAGAAAAGAACATTCCTTTTCTTTTCTCCAGGAGCCTGAATGAAGCACAATCTTTCTGTTTGTTACAGTGATGGGTAATTTGGAGCACTTCCCTTTGCATGAAGAAATTTGCCATTCTAATCAAAATCTCGTCCTTTTCTACAAACCATTATAAGATACTTATGAAAATAGGCAGATTCAGATTTCCTGTTTGAATTTTTGTCAGCTTTCACTTTTATGCTCATTTGCAGAATCACATAACTATGAAAGGCCAATTAGCTCTAAGTCCCCAGAAAGCGACAGAATAAATTGCTTTCTTCCTAGCAAATCAAGAATAATATTGTGGATGCAGTGCAGAAGTGTCCACCCAGAGATTCTCGTTCATTTTATCAATCTAATAGAGTGCTTTGCAGGCTGTCTTCTGTAGCTCATGTATCTAGGACTTGCGTTCCTGTCAGAGAGCTTATATAACACTTCAGGACTTTCATGCTGAGATAGGTGGAATCTGTAAATTTAAGCAATGTCTTGGTCAAGGTGCTTAGTGTGGACTAGGTAGCCAGCCCACCCTAGTCAAAAGTGATTTAAGTTCAATCACTGAATTCGTAGAATTCTTTTCAGCAGAGTTTATTGTTACTAAGGATGATCTATTAAGGGATATTACAATGAATTCTATTTCCCAATAAAAGTGATTGGAATGATAATCTCATTAATTGCAGTTAATCAATCAATCAGACAATAAAACCCAAACAAACACCCCCACTGTCATGGAGCTGTGTGCACCAAAGCCATGCTCATTGTCCCTGAGTCATTTCTGACTCATGGTGACCCCAAGTATTGCAGGGTAGAATAGTGAGATTTACAGCCTCCTGATAACCTGCTGGAGGATCACCTATGAGGAGGCTCTGACTTGATTGGCTCTAGGTAAGTGTAGCCTTAGGACATAATGCATCATTTTGATTTCTGAAGGGACTGGAGACTGAATATTTAGGGTCAATCCCTAAAGAGTGACCCATGACTATCAATAGAAAACTTAGGAGAATGTGATTTAGTGAGCTTCCTCAGTTGGCAATATGTCATACTGATTGTTATATATTTTTATCGAGAGAAATGATATGCTGCATGCTTGATTGTAGTGGAAGAGGACACAGCTGGAAGCTAGAATCTATTTCCTCTCTATTTTTGCCCTATTTGACTTTACAGTAGTAGCTGGTTTTAATCTATATTCATTTACCGTAATAAACCATAATTTTGAGTTTAATGATATTTCTAAATTCTGTGAGTCCTTTTAAGTGAATTATTACCGTGAGGGTGATCTAGAAGACCTAGCCACAGTGGTGAAAGTTATTTTCTGTCTCAACATTTCTTTTTGTTACTCTTCTTCATTGCTTATACTCTTCTATTCAAATTTCCAAACTCTACTATGTGTGGCTTCTTTTCAAGGACTTGCCCAAATTTCTAAAGAGCAATAGTATCATATTAAAGATCAAGGTGTATCTGATCCAAGTTATGGTCTTTTTAATTGCTTCCTATGCACCTGAAACTTGGACAATGAATAGATAAGACAAATAAAGTGTCAATGCCTTTGAAGTGTGGTGCTATTTATGAGAAGTCTTGAGTATCCACAGGTTTCCAAGTGAACTAGCAAATCTGTCTTGCAAGGAAGTGCAACCAGAGTGCTCCTTAGAGGTAAAGATGGCCAAAGTCTCATTCACTTTGGGCATGTTTATAGGAGTAACCAGTCCTTGGATAGAGATCTCATTCTGGGAAAAGCCGAGGATCAGCAAAAGAAGTAGAGTCAATGGGATGAATTGATACCGTGACTGCAACAATGGAATTGGGATTGACAGAAATCGTAAGGATAGTGCACTTTAAGGCAAGGTGTACATCTGTTGTTTTTAGGGCCACTGTGAGCTGTGGTCGACCCGATGGTATGACAGCTGTGTATTCTGGAGCTGTGTCTGCCAAAGCCATGCTATGGCTATGAGATGATTATGAACGGCCAATTAGCTCTAAAACCCAGAAAGTG
This sequence comes from Elephantulus edwardii, assembly GCF_000299155.1. Taxonomy (NCBI): domain Eukaryota; kingdom Metazoa; phylum Chordata; class Mammalia; order Macroscelidea; family Macroscelididae; genus Elephantulus; species Elephantulus edwardii. The sequence goes on along the minus strand of NW_006399763.1, from coordinate 30,535,532 downwards.
ACAGAATAAATGGCTTCCTTCCTAGCAAATCAAGAACAATATTGTGGATGCATAATATTGTGTCTACGTGTGGACAATTTAGACCACCTGTAAGGAAAGAAAATAAATTTTTCTTCACTTGTGAGGTAAGTACTAGAGTTTTTAAAAAAGAGGAGGATTGAAAAAAACCCTCAACAATAAGATTGCTATCAAGTATCAGATTAATAGCAATGTTACAGGACAGTGTGGAACTGTCCCGTGTGGTTTCCAAGGCTGTAAATCTTTATGGAAGCAGACTGCCACCTCTTTCTCCTTCAATTTGGAGTGTAAATAGGAGCTACCAACTTTCGATAAGTAGCAAATGCTTTAACCACTATGACACAAGTGAGACTAGCCACTGCGTGCAGAACTGTGAACGTGTTCCAAAGAGGAGATAATCCCAGGCAAAGAGAGTTTCAGAATCAAGAGAAAGTTAGTACTGAAGAAACAATGCCTTTCTCTCCTTCTGTACTCTCAGAATTTTCCCTGGAAGAACGAATCCTGGTCACACATTCATCATGGCCAGAAGTCTTTTCTTGGTGTCTTATATCCAGAATAACAAATGACTAGATTTACAGTTAATGCTCAATCACTTTGTTTTCTTATGTCCACTAGATGTGACTGAAAGTCAGTGAATTATGAATAATTTTATGTTCACATGTGGTGATGACACTGCTATAAATGGATTGTGTTCAATCAACACTGTTAAAATGAGGAACATATTATTAGAGTACCTCAGCTACAACCCTATTTTTGTTCTTCAAGAGAACAGATACAGGATATTTTGAGGATTCTTCCCTCCTCTGGATTCCCATTGAGTTACATGCAACCTTTGTATTAATACACAATGAGTTTGACATGATTAGAGCCATTACAGTGAATTCCAAAGGGATTAATATGGATTTGCTACTTGTAGGCAACTGTTACTGCGCAGACGCAGCTATTGAACAATCCCAGGGTGGCCTCGTTTTGTCAGAACTTTTGGATTAGAGATATTAAATAAAAACATCTGTAAACTGTTATAAGATTTACATTCTTCTCTCTGTTAAAGATGACATTGCTAACTCTACGGTACTACTGGGGCTCATTTAATCTAGCAGTCGTTTCAGATAACACTTCATAAAAAACAATTATTGAATTAATTGTGATGGTTCCAGGCCAGTATTCATTTATGATATCCTCTCCACCTGTAAACTCCTCTCCCAGCTGCCTTATAGAGGAAAAACTGGATAATTTCACAGCTTATAAAATATGTGATGTTGTCTTTTCTTGTTGTTGTTATTATAGAATCCATGAAAAGAACAACGCTGGTGAAAAAAATATACAGTGCAAGTGTCATTTTTGCCCTGCTCTGGGGAAATAAAACCCTGTCATCATACCGAGAGAAAGATAAGTTCATTCAAACTCTGCCTACTTTTCTAGCTGTCCTTCCTTGAAAAGCTCCTTCACATAGCTTCACACATAAATTAAAAAATTCACTGCATATTTTCTCTTTAAGTTATATTTAACTACATTAGAAGAAAAATACTCTGAAGTTTGAGTATATTTATAAAAAGGAGAAACTTGTTTAATCTTAAATTCTCACACTTAATGTTTTTTACACTGAAAGTTCTGAGTTAGGTATTTGTTTGGTTTGCTTGCCTTGTATTTTAAAACTTCACAAGGTTGCTCTGGGCACCTTGATTTTGAAAGTTTCTGTTTAAGCAATTTTCTAAGACATGTACTATAGACTATGAGAGAAAAGAATCACAAAGATGGGCAAGTCTAGCAAAGGTCTGTTTTTACACTAAGCTATGTGAGACCAAGATTTTTAATTTGTTGTTGTTGTTAGGTGCCATAAGGTCAAATATGACTCATAGCAATTTATGAACAACAGATTGGAACTCTGTCCTACCCAGTGGAATCCTCACAATCTCTGATACACTTGAGCCCATTGCCATGGTCACTGTGTTAATCTCACTAGATTGAAGGTCTCACCATTCCTCCACTTTCCCAAGCATTATGTTTTCCTCCAATAAATAGCCTCTCCTAACAAAGCACCCCAGAGGAGCTCTGATGGCCTAGGAATAAGAAGCTGCAAGGCAATCCTGAAGGTTTGCAGTTCAAATTGACCAATTGCTCTACAGAAGAAAGACAGACAATCGCCTCTCATGCAGTTCACTGCCTCTGAAAATGCTCCAGAGGGTCAGCTATGAGTAGGTTTCAACACAATGTACTCAAGATACTCAATGTACAGCAATATACACATAGTATAAGAGGCAAAGTTTAACCATTTTTGCCTCCAAGGAGCACTCTGGCTGCACCTTCAGTTTAGGATCACACAAATAAGTGTTTCTGAGTTCTTGTTCATGTTTTCTGCACTTTTTTAATTCAGTGGAGAGATTTGAGCAGCTTCTCACTGGGAATAAAGCTGCCCAGTGTTTTGACATCTGTTATTCTTTTACACTTGGAGACTCATCGAGCAATCATGATTTAATTTTGTAACTACAACTTGGTAAACATGTACTTTACTTGCTGCCAGGGACCTCTCCAGAGTGCTAAAGAGCAACAGTGTTAGTCTAGAGAGTAAGGTGCATGCGATCCAGGCCATGATCTTAGAAATTAGATGTTATGTATCAGAGATCCAGACAATGGTCAAAGAGGACAGAAAAATTGATGCCTTCTTTGAATTACAGTGCTGAAGAAGAGTATATACCATGGACTGTCAAGAGAACTGACAGGTCTGTCCTGTAGAGGGTGAAGCCAAGCTGTTTCTCGGAGGCAAAGATTTTGAGGGTCTGTCGCACATACATTGGGCATATTGACAGAGGGACCAGAGAAGGACATCATGCTTGGAACAATGGAGGGACAACACAGGAGAGGAAGACCTTGGAAGAGATTGAGTGACACAGTAACTGGGGAAAAGAGGGTAGGTGTGTCAGAGACAGTGAGATGGGCCCAGGACAGAGCGGGACTCGGAGCTCTTGTGCATAGGAACACTGTGAGTTGTGGTTGACTCAGTGGAACCTAACAACAACATTATCTTGAAAGAAATTATTGCTTATTTTAATAACATTGGTTGAATGAAAAGAAATTATTCCAATATGGGGAAAATAAAGGTGAATAAATCACAGATCTTTGTAGTAATGTGATAGGGAAAGGTGTATGTAAGCAACCTTAAGGAGTTAAAAAAATCATACAATGAATAAAAATGGTTGCATTTTTATCTCACCAAAGAAAAGGTCAATACATTTTGTTCAGGATAAACTTTGAATAATAAATTGTCTTTAAAAAAGAAATGGCAAATTGTCTTTGGAAAATGAGACACCATAAAATAGCAACACCAATCACATATATCCCAGTCTACAATTGTTCATTCTAGTTGTGGTCCACAGTGATAGTTTTCTTGTGTTTTTGAGGAATCTAATGAAGTAATACTTTGGACACGTTGCTAGGAGAAGGACATGATGCTGGGAAGGGTGGAGGATTGGCGAAGGAAAAGTAGGCCCTCAACCAGGTGGATTGACATGGTGACTGCAACGGGCTCTTGTGCATCAGGAAGTGTGAGGATGGCACAGCACAGAACAGGGCTCAGATCTTTTGTTTGTAGGGTTGCTATGAGCCATGCTCGGCTCAACAGCACCTAACGACAACAACAATGAAGCAGGCAATAGTAGTATAACCAGAACGTGTCTTAGAATTGAAGATGATGATAACGTCATCTTACACACTTTGGACACACAATCAGGAGGGGCAAGTCCCTGGATAAAGACATCACATTGATGAATTAATTAAAAGGTCAGTAAAATATGATGAAGACCTTTAAGGCAATGGATTGATAAAATGGTTGCAATAATGAGTTCCAGGACAACAATTCATGTAAAGATGGCACAAACCCCAGGAGTGTTTTACTTGTTGTAAATAGGATTGTTATGAGCTGGACACAATTTAAAAGTATCCAAGTGCAACAGAAAAATCTACAAAAGATTTCAAAGTCTGTACCTAGACATAGACTCAGTACCATACTGCTGTTGTTAGGTGTCATTGAATGAGAACCAATTTATAGCTGACCTCCAGTGCATTTTCAGAGGCTATAAATTGCATAGGAGGAGATTGCTCATCTTTTTTTCTGCAGAGCAGTTGGTGGATTTTAACTCCTTACTTTTGGGTTCGCAGCACAGTTTCTTACCGATTGGCCACAAAAACTCCTCTGAAAGCACACTGTTGTTGTTGCTGTGCGACTCATAGCGACCCTATGTACAACAGCCCTAAACCCTGCTCTATCCTGTGCCAATCACACTGTCTCTGACACTCCCATCCCAATTATCCCAGTCACTGAATCAATCCACCTCATAGAGGGCCTTCCCCTCTTGCGCTGTCCCTCCACCCTCCCAAGCATGATGTCCTTCTCCAAGGACCGGTCTCTCCTCACAACATGTCCAAAGTATGTTAGACGGAGCCTCAGAATCCTTGCCTCCAAGGAGCCACCCAGTTTAACCCTTTCCAGGACAAATCTGTTTGTTTTCCTAGCAGTCCATGGTATTCTCAATACTCTTCTCCAGCACCACAGCTCAAAGGCATCAATTCTCCTTTTATCCTCCTTGGTCATTGTCCAACTCTCTGATGCATAACAAGTGATTGTGAATACTATGGCCTGTATCAAATACACCTTAGTCTCCAGAGAGACACTATTGCTCTTCAGTACTTTGGAGAGGTCCCTAACAGCAGACTTTCCCATAGCAATGCACTTTTTAATAGGAAATTGGCTGCTGGTGCCAAGACTGTTGACTGTGGAGCCAAGCAAACTACAGCTGTGTACAGGATTAGGGTTAGGGTTAGGGTTAGGGTTAGAATAGCAAACTAGGCAGTACTTTTTTTTCTGTTGTACATGAGATTGTTCAGTCAGAGCTGACTTCATTTTACCTAACAACAACAACAACAGCAAGAACCTTCCCAATTGTGTACAGATAAAAAAAATTCACAACATGAGGAAATTACCATTCAAAACAAAATGAAAAGAGTTAGGTATCCTAATTGATTTTGTTGTTCTTGTTAATGTAACATTGAGTCACCTGTGACTCATAGTGACCCTATATAACATAGCTCTGAACCCTACCCTATCCTGAGCCAATCTCACTGACTCCAACACATCTACCCCCATTACACTAATTACGGTGTCAATCCATTTCATCCAGGGTCTTCCTCTTCTTAGCTTTCCCTCCACTCTTTCAAGCATGATGTCCTTCTCCAAGGACCAGTGCCTTGTGGCCACATGCCCAAAATGTTAAGATTGACCTTCAAAATCCTTGCCTCCAAGGAGAAACTTTGTTGTACTATCTTCAGGACAGAACTATTTGTTTTCTTGGCAGTCCATTATGTTCAAGACTCTTCTCCAGCACCAAAACTTAAAGGCAACAATTCTTCTTCTATCATCCTTAGTCACCGTCAAGCTCTCTGATGTATAGCAAGTAATTGCGAAGACCATGGCCTAGATCAGGTGCACCTTAGTTTCTAGACTGACATCATTGCTCTTCATCACTTTGAAGAGGTCATGGTCAATTCTTATATGTGCTAAAATTCACTACAAAACAAATCAATTTAGTAAAATTGATGACAAATTTTTTTTAAAAATATAACTGGTGAGTCAGTGGTATTCTTAACTTCCCATTCAGAAGACAAAGATTCTCAGTGAATGTCTCTCATGTGCAATGACAACCATTGTCAGATGAGGCTTGTATGATTCTATGATGTTCAACAGGTTTCAGTGGAGCTTCCATAGCAAGATGGACTAAGAAGAAAAGTCTGGCAACCTACTTCCAAAATTTAGCCAAGGGAACGCAGAACACAATGGTCAGATTTACATGCAAATTTGGGGTTTGGAAGGACCAAATCATACTTTATTGTGATATGCTTGGAACCCCACAGTTGAGGACTCTGATAGCTAACAACAGAAAAAGATGAAATAATAATATCAAGAGTTTTACCTAAGTTGCAGTTTAGTTCTGTTACAAGTCAAGCTGTTACATGCCCTCAAGTCACCTATGACTCATAGATCCCCTACGCACAACAGCTCTGAACCCTGCTCTATCGTGAGCTTGCCTTATTGTCTCTGATACGCCTACCCCCATTACCACTGGCACTGAGTCAATCCATCCCATTCAAGTCTTCCTCTCTTGCTCTGTCCATCCACCCTCCCAAGCATAACATCCCTCTTCAAGGACTGGTCCCTCTTGTAACATGCCCTAAGAATGTCAGACAGAGCTTTGGAATCCTTGCCTACAAGGAGCAGTCAGGTTTCACCCTCTCCAGGACAAATCTGTTCTCCTAGAAGTCCATGTTATATTCAGTATTCTTCATCAGCACCACAGCTCAAAGGCAGCAATTCTCCTTCTATCTTCCCTAGTCCTTGTCCAGCTTTATAATGCACAGTATATAATTGTGAAGACCAAGGCCTGTATCAGGCATATCTTAGTCTGCAGACTGACATCACTACTCTTCAGTACTCTGGAGAAGTCCCTGAAAGCAGGCTTTTCCAATGCAATTTGTCTTTAGATTTCATAGCTGCTGATACCAAGAGTGTTGATTGTGGAGCCAAGCAAATCAAAGCTGCTAACAATCTCAATCTCTTTACTGTCTATCATGATGGTACCAGTCAGAATAGTGGTAAGAATATTGTTTTGGTTTTTTTATGTTGAGCTTCAAGCCATATTGAAAGCTGCAGTCATTGACATTCTGCAGCAAGAGCTTCAGGTCCTCCTCAGTTTTGGCAATCAAGGATGTGTCATCTGCATAATGTAGGTGTTAATGAGTTTTCCTGCAATCATAATGCCATATTCCTCCTCTTAGAGCCTTCCAGATGATCTGTTCTGCATATTGATTGAAAAGGTATGAAAACAGGATACATCTCTGGTGTACACACTTCCTGATTTTAACCGTGCAGTGTTTCCTCGCTTTGTTCTGATGACTGCCTCCTGATCCAAGTATAGGCTTTGCATACACAATCAAGTGTCATTCATTGAAAGTCATAGAAAGATTAAAAAGGGAGATTGACTAATGGATTCACACATAAATACAGAAGTCAAAATAAAAAATTAAGTCACAAGATAGGATAAAGGACAAGAATGTTAAAATGACTGTAAATGAAATGTGTTTATTTTGCATACCTTATTACCCTATGACTGAATTCTGATGTCCTATCCAATAATTCAAACTTCTTATACCGTGATTTCAACAAGTCTTTCAAGTTTTTGTCCCCAGTATTGTCCCTGAAGCTTCAGTCTATAATTCAGAAGTCACTAAAACTGAGCACTTACTATTTTTTCATGAATTATTTGGTGGCAGAACTTGATCTGAACTGACAGGTTTGCCATGCTCTTTATGGCCTTTAGCATGTGGTTTACTTTGACTATTTGCATGATTCCTCTGGCGGTGCTACTATGTGCTATTTCTGGGTTCAGCTCAGAGCCCACAGGCAGTATTTTACACACACACACACACACACACACACACACATACACACACACTGCGAACTATATTCCTTTTCTAACATCTAAAAAACCCTGATTTCCCTTCCAAATTATATATTTCCCCAAGAGTTTCCCATAAAGGATTATGGACCATGCTTTCAAACACTGTTTCTGAACAAAACAGATGGTACCACCTCCTCTGCTGACATTTTTCATGTACTTGTGCTTTAGTGCCTTTGTTAATATCTCTGCCTGTACCCTCAGTGTTGATTCTCTTACCTTAGCCCGGTTGAAAGCCCTGCTTTAATGCCACAGTCTCTAAGATGCCTTCCTCATATACCCCAGCTAGGAGTATTAATGCTTTCTGCTCTGATTCTAGTAACTGTATACCTCTTTCTTGGTTGCAGTTTTTATGAGAGGATATAGACTATTCTGATTAGCCGTGATGAACAATCTGAGAGTTTTTATTATTGCAGCAGAGGTTGTACAAAAAGATGTAGATTCACAACTAGTATTAGGATTGTAAAATGTTTGCCTTGAGGGTCAAGACCATGGCTGCCTGAGCAGGAATGAGGGTCGAAGCTGCTGGGCAAAGGCTAGAAATAAAGCTTTGATTGATGTTGAGATTTACCACAGTTCTTCTTAGGAACAAATTGGCTTTTAGATTAAGACACTTGGTATAAGAAGACTAGATGCCATGTCTTGACTACTTTTTGAGTGTCAGGGTCTGTACAGATACTTTTTGGGGTAGTTACTATTCCAAAGAGCTCTGGTGTCACCACACAAAACCACATAGGCAGTGTTCTCCCCTGTAATTTAGTGTCCCACAAAACCCTGTGGAGAGTCAGCTATGTTAGATTCTGAATCAACAACAATGACTTTGAGTTCTTATTAAGCCAATTTTATAGATGAAGGACTAAACTTTAGAAATGGTTCACTATCTTTTTAACTGGTGCCCAATCTGTATGGAGGAAATTCTGGTGGCTTAGTGAGTAAGGAGTTGTGCTGCCAACACAAAGGCATGCTGTTGGAATCAGTGAGCTGCCTGGTGGAGAAAGATGGACAGTCTTCTACCTTGTGGTTTGTTGTTGTTGTTAAGTGCCGTCAAGTCGTAGGCGACTCATAGCGACCCTGTGAGTGAAAGACCTGGGCACTTGTATAACTTTCATCCTTTCTCTAGGTTCATAGGGTTTCCAGAGGCAAACTATTATGGAAATGGATGCCACTCCTGTTTCCAAGCTTGTTTTAATCAGGGAGCTCCACCAAACACTGTCTGCCATGGGTAACCATTAACACATTTGAAGACACACCAGTGTCACAGTGTGCAGCTTCACAGCAACCACAAGTTACCGCTGTACGGCAACGTGTACACCAGGGCTATACGACCTTGACAATGAAAAACAGGCCTGAGGGCCTCGGATTAGAAGTCACCCACCTTTGACTTGGTAGCATCACTTTCAGTCCACTAGGCCAACTGATCTCTCTCTGTATTGGTGGTGTCCTTGTGATTTAGTGCATCTGAAAACTCACTAGAGAGTCAGCTATGAGTCACTTCTGACTTGATGGCACATAACAAACACTATCCATAGAGAATTGTGTTGTTAACCTAAGGGTGGTGCACCTCAGTGGCACCTCTCCGGCAGTTCAAATCTGTCTGTGGCCCCTCAGGAGAAAGATAGGCATTGTCTTCCCTTGAAATTTACAGCCTCTGAAAACCCATTAGAGGATCAACTAGAAGTTGGTTCCAACTCCACATAATGGTTTGAGTTGAATAAGAAATAGGAGAGATCAGGTGGCAAAGTCCAAAGTAAGCTGCGGCTAAAACCCCAAAGGCTACATGTCTCCAGGAGTTCAAATCCACCAGTGAACCCAGGAGAGAAATGGGCAGTCTCCTTCAGGGCAATTTACAGCTCTGGAAACTCAGTGGAAGGTCATGGTGGGGTTTGACCCAGATTTGTAGCAGTGAGTGAGCAAGAAGCAAGCCAAGTTTTAGATTCCATTCCTAAATTGTTGTTGTCGTTCATTATTTGGTACCACCTCTTTGTGCAAACAGGTGACAGTGTGAGATTAGAGCCAGCTGAAATAGATGTCAGAGTTGAGATCACAAGGCAGCATTTGATATGACTTTCAGTGAACATCATTTTCCAGTGGAGGGCTTTGTTTGACTAA
>NW_006399763.1:30492340-30525460 GCF_000299155.1 Elephantulus edwardii | reverse complement strand
TGAAGTAGTGAATATACCGAAGACATAAAACAAAACTCAACCCATTCTGGTCAAGTTAATTCTGAGTCATCCTTCCTGTAGAACAGAACAGAACTGCCCCTGGAGAGTTATTTCAAGGTTGTACATTTTTCAGTTGACTACCTCATCTTTCTCTTATAGAGTAGCTGGCAGCCCTGAACTGCCAACCTTACATGTTGTTGTTGTTGTCAATAGCTGCATATTTTAGGTACGGTAACACCAAAATTCCTACAGCAATAGACATTACAAAATAGACTAGCCCACATATGGGGGGTAAGTATCCTTTGAATCCATAGAATTTATGCCATCAGGATACTGCTTCTTTTGGGATCTATTTTGGTTATGGCAGAGACCATATCATATTCTTTCTTATCTCCATTATCAAACAGTACAATGTTTTGAATATAAGAAAGAATAATTATTTATAAAATCAGCTTCTTAAGCAGATACTGAACAAGCTGGACATCTTGAGAGAAACACATGGGTGCTGACAGTATTTCAAAGAATAAGACAGCTTCCTTATGTTCCAAACATTGGAGATTTCAGAATAAAGGTTAGCTATTTTTATAAATGCTTGGAAAAGGGGGGGAAAGCTAATGAATTATACCTTTCTTCAGCTGGTAAAAATGTTGGAAACCATGTTTATTCCTCCAGCATTATTTTATGGTTTCTATAGGTGGAAGGATTTTTGATGTATTGGATCCGATGGGAGAGCATCCCCAAAACATTGGGTTTGTTGTTTTGACTTTTTTAAGCTGCTATTTTATATTCTGTTCAACCTTTAATTCTGCATCTTCTTGTGCAATCAGCAACTTTCACTCTAAGAAAGGAGACTGTAGATGAATTAATGAGACTAAAGTTTGAATAGGTATTTTTTTAAACAATTTATGGCTGGTAAATGAAAATACTCTAATTGTCTAGAGTATTAGTGTTGACTTTTTTCTCAAAGTCTTCAGGATTATTTTAAGCTATAAGGGATAAATAGGAATAAATGTACTTTTAATCTCTCACTGCACTAAGAATCACATAAGCTTTGGAGAATGTGGCTTTACATATATGCTAGTCTTAAGAAGTGGGACAATGGAAAATGTCTTCAGTAAAAGGACATGATTCTTATAAGTTTTGCTCCTTATTGTGTCGATTTTGTTGCTATGTGCTGTTGAGTCACCCATGACTCGTAGCAACCATATGCACAGTATCTTTTAACCATTTCCTATCCTGAGCCCATATCACTGTCTCCAACAATCCTGCCCCTATTACTCCAGTCACTGTATAAGTCCATCTCATTCAGGGTCTTTCTCTCCTGTGTTGTCACCTCCACCCCTCCAAGCATGATGTCCTTCACCAAGCAGTCCTTACTGACAACATGACAAAAGTATATGAAACAGAGATGCAAAATCCTTACCTTCAGAGAGCAACTTAATTCTCTAAGAACTGTTCATTCTTTTGGCAGTCCATGGTGTGTTCAATACTTTTCTACAGCACCATAAGTCAAAGGTATCAATTCTTCTTCTGCCATGCTTATTAATTACAGCTCTTTGCTAGCAAGTGATTGTGAAGACCATGGCCTGAGTCAGGTGCACCTTAGTATTTAGACTGACGTCTTTGCTCTTCAGCACTTTCTAGAGGTTCCTGACAGCAAACTTTAATAATCCAACTTGTCTTTTGATTTTTTGACTGCTGTTTCCAAGAACGTGGAACCAAGCAAGCTGAAATTTTTGACAGTCTCAATCTCTTCTCCATCTGACATGGTGCTGCCCATTGGCTCAGTGATAAAATCTTCATTTTAAGTAGATGGAAGAAGTATACAGATGGATTGTACCAAAATAATTGACTAACAAAGAAGAATTTAATTAAACAACATATGATCAAGAAGCAATGGTTATGAAAGAGGAAGTTTAAGCTAATTTGAAGAAAGTGGTTAAAAAACAACAACCAAGGCTGCAGGAATTGATGTAATACTAACTGACGTATTTCAGCAAACAGATATTGCATTTGACTCACCATGTTGTGATGAGAAATCTGGGGGACAGCTACCTTGTAAGCTGAATGGAAGAGATCCATATTTATTCCTATCCCCACAAAAAGGTGATCTGGCAGAGTTTAAGAATTATTGAAAAATATCACTAATAACACACAGAAGAAAAATTCTGCTGATGATTAACCAAAAATGACTGGAACAGTGAATCAACAGAGAACACCAGAAGTACAGGCTGGGTTCAGAAGAGGTCATGGCACTACAGACATTACCATCAATGTCAGATGGATCTTGGCTGAAAGCAGACAGTACCAGAACAATGTCTTTCTGTGTTTCTTTGACTATGTAAAGACATTTGACTGTGTGGATCAGAACAAATTGTGGCTAACCTGGAAAAGATGGAGAATTCCAGTATACCTGATTGTATTCATATGAAACCTATACTTGGACGGGAAAGTAGACCTCAGAACCGAGCAAGGAAACACTGAATGGCTCAAAATCAGGGAAGGAATGCGTCAGGAATATATCTTCCTCCATACCTTTTCAATCTATATGTGGAACAGGTCATTCAGTAGTCTGGGCTTTATGAGGAGAAATGTTTTTTCTTTGTTTTTTTTTGGGGGGGGGAGACAACTCATCAACGTCTTGAGTTATGCAGATGACAAAATCTTGTTTTCTGAAACTGAGGAGGACTTGAAGTGTTTGCTGCAAAAAATTAAGGACTACATTGGCAGAAGCAGTGGAGGCTGGTCCCGAGTCTAAGAGAGAACAGCAGTGATTTTCTAGGTTTTATTTATTTATTTTTTTAAAAAGGACTGCCCTCTTAAATATGGGTTGAAGCTCAACATCAAGAATATGAAGACAAGAGTTCAGAATAAGAGTTGGCATAGTAAAGTAGTCCAGGGTGCGTTGGGAGGGACTTGTATAACAATGAAATTTTTTTTTTCCAAAGAGAAAATCAAACTGGGGGAGAGGGGAGACAGGGAAGAAGATGTGCAACAATGAATTAATGGAATCTAAGTTCTTTATAAACTTTCATTAGAATATAAAAAAAGAGAATACGAAGATTCTTACCTTAATGTGTAAACATAGTTAAATATAGATATTTATTAATCAGTGGAAAACCGCATAATAAAGTATATCGCTTGGTAATATATCATTGTAGTCGATATTTAAGAGGTTGGTTTAAGATCTCAACTCCTCTAGGGACCAGTTAGAGAAAATTCCTGATCATGCACCTGTCACTGGAATCAAGATACTTCAGTGATACCTAAGAACAGACGCACAGAGTTGACCTTCCCAGCATGTCTTTGAAGAATTAGGGCTTGACCAAGGGCTGTTAGTGTTGCCTAAGGTGCTCTGATGCATAATCAGAGATACGGAACTTCAGAAATAAAGTATTCTTGAATTTTATCTGGACTCAGATGTTGCCAGGTAGAAATGCTGAATCAGAAGTATTTGGGATTCCTGTTGAAAGCACATAATTTAGGACTTTCACTCATACCTGAGTTGTTAGAATTTTTATGGTTGCCAGAAAAATCTGAGATCTTGACAGGAAATTCTCATGAGCAGCCATGTTTAAGAGTGAACTATCTAGTCCAAAGATAATCCATTTATTCTGCAGTTATTTTAGACTCTCAGTCTAATTATCAAGCTGAGTATAATTCGTCAGCTAATCTGTGTCTAACACAGAAATCATATGCCGAGGCCTCTGCTCGGCTCAGGGGACCTGGACATTTAGTATTTAAAAAGTGTATTCTCAATTGTCTAGCATACATAGACTGAGAAACCATTGTTCACCACAAGATCTTTGAAGATTAAACTGACTTCTGTCAAGTTGATTGTGGCTAACCATGACCCTTTAGGACAGAATGCAACTGTCCTTGAGGGTTTACAATATTGTAGTCTTTATTTAATTGCTATGTCTTTGTTCCACAGAACCAAAATGGCTGGGTAGGTTGAAATTGCTGACCTTAGTTTTAGTGCTTAAGCGTGGTGAAAAATTCATCAGGTTAAACTACCTGAGACATTTCATTTACAATCCCAAATTTATCCTGAAAACAGAGTTTATCAGAGAACTAAGTATTCAGAAAAATGTTAGGTGGCTACAGATTTGTGTTGTCATTAGTCACTATTCACATTGAACACTCGAGATGTGGCTATTCTGAGATTTAGAGATAGCCTAGTCTGTAAGAAGCTGTACTGCCAAGCCAAAGGTAGATGGTTCAAATTCACCAATTGATCTGAGGAAGGAAGATAGATGGGCAATCTTCTCTTGTGTGTTTTAAAGCCTCTGAAAATCCACTGGAAGATCAACAATGAGTCATTTCTGACTCAATAGCATGTAATGACATTAAATAGGATAATATTAATTAGAATTAAAGTTACAGGAAATTAGATTAGAGATTCAATTTCTTTTAACCACCATTTAAATTTTCTCTTCTCAGTCACAAAAATACGTATAACTACCATTTGTTCATCATCAAATATTTTCTAGGTATTTTATAAATGCTATTTTCTAATTCTCGTAATAAATATTATTAGGCTCATTTTTCAGATGTGAAAGCTGCTACTTAAAAATTAAGTTGTGAGAATGACTATGTACAAAGTGTTTGCTCTGTGCCAGACATTATATTTATCATCTAGAAGTATGTTGATGTATTGTGCCAATTTTACAAATGAGAAAAATGAGGTTCAAAGAAATCAGACAACTTGAAAAGATCACACAGCCATATATCTGAGCCAGGTTCCAATGTGGGGCTGACCCCAAGGTTCCCACTCTCTCTACCATGTGCACTGATGTTTTCTGAACATTGTAGTTTGTTAAAGCAGTTGTGATATAAGAGATGAAGTGATTAGCTTTAATTTCATGAAATACATAGTTAGCAATAGTGTGACCTTGCTTAAGATGGAAGTAGTGCTACTTCCTTTTTATTACTTATTACATAGAATGTGTCATTTGAAATCTCAAACAGTCTATGTGCTTTCACAGGCTCCTGTGTTTAATTCAGTATCAATGAAAACCTCCCCATGTCCTCATCTTCACTCTTCATGTACATGTTCAGCATACCTAGAACATGGAATTATCTAGGATCCTTCAGTGGTGTTAACGATCTTGACTATTAATGGAAATAAGATGAATTTTAATCCAAAGGTACCTCAGGAAAACGTTCTGAAGTTCTGCTCATTAATTATTGTTCTTGAATTGGAACAGAGTCATAATTGACTCTTCATCTGACGTCCGAGGCTAGAAATTATGTAGAAGAAGATTGCCCATCTTTCTCCTAGGAAGGGATGGTGAATTCCAAGCTCCAGAGAGGTATGACCTTTGGGCTAGTGTAACAATCCCTATGGACTATCCCATCAGAAGCCCCCCAATCGTATTCTGACACAGGAGGTTGCCATGAATCTGAATCACTTGGGGAAAATTTTATTTGGTTTGGTGACAAATTTAGTAGTAGTTCTTAAAAAATATACCTCTTAGAAAACTAATAGAAATAGCAGACATCTTCTAGTTCAAGGCTAATCCAGGGTCAAGTGTTTGGACCTAACAATCCACCCCAGGGCCCTGGTATTTTCAGTTTTGTGGGGTGTTCATGAGATTGGAGGTCTCAGGAAAAGATTAGGCCCCCTGCTGATCTGGACAGTGCAGTCAATTATAAAATAAGATGATAAAGAAAATACCTCTTTAACTTGGACCCAAGTTAATGAAGTAAGATTTATTGTTCCATAAAGAGACACGGAATAGAAATAAAAAGAATAATGGCAGATACTACATAAATACCTGCCTTGTTCTGGACTTGGTGCTGGATACTTTACAGATAGAACTTCTAATTCTCATAGAAACCTTGCATCCAATCTTATAGATGAAGAAACTAGAGTACTTAGACAACAAGAGGTTTGGGATGGTATATCTAGTCTGTTTGACAAGAGGAACTGTCTTTCGGTTTAGTGAGTGTGCTTGATTTTACCTGAGAAGGAAATTCTAGAAAGTGCTGCTTTCAGTGGTGTAAAAAGAGCCAGGGCTGTATGGGGATGGGCATATATGACTCCTACAAACTCCACAAAGGGGAACTAAACTCATCAGCAGTATGAACAACAAAAACTTCCTATGAGGTCTGCATGATAATTGTTTTGAACCTAGTGTGGTAGACTAGGCCCGGTGCTGACTGTGGAATGACCATCAACTACTCAAATGCAAGTTCAAACTGAAGCTAAAGAAAATCAAACCAAATCCAGAAGAACTAATGTTTGACCTTGAGTCTATCCCAAAAGAACTTAAAGACCATTTCAGAGACACATTTGAAGCCTTGAGCACTAATGAGCAAAGATCAGATGTACTTTGGGAGGGTATCAAAAATATCAACCAGGGGAACCATATTAGGGAGATCAAAAGGCTGTGATTAATTGAGGTTGGCAGCAAGATAAACTCACTCAGGACTGCTGCCGATATTTGGTCACATTCACCTCAGCCTTGAGCCTTGTGGCTTTAGACCAGTGTTACAGAGCTCTCAGTGCTGCCAAATATAGCTCTTTGCCTCCTTCAGCTCCAAGTTCAAAAAAAACTTGGGCAATGGCTCTTCTCTGGTTCCTCTGTGGGATAGTAATCCCAAGGTCAGCTTTTTCTTATGTTGGGTCCCTGATCCTTTCTTCTGGCTATGGCTACTGCTGCTGTAAGTCTAACTGGTACAAGGGTTTCTGGCCCCAAAGGACACACTGCATTCTCTAACTTCTTTGCTAGTGGTCAGATTCTCCAATTCTGCTGCAAGACACACTGAATTTAATGGTGAGACTAGCCAATCCCCTTGTGGATAGGCTAGCATGCCCTTTTATCATACTCTCACCCATCCACATGATGAAATTAGTCAAGCTAGGGAAGCTATCTTGAACAAATAGACCCTTAACACTGCAGATATGTATTTATAATCCCTTTCTGTCTAGAACAATAATACCATTTTGATAGTTGCCTAAAATCCAAGTACAAAGCTACCTGAGTTACTTTGGAGAAATTAAGCATATAATTTTCAAAGAAAATTTTGTTTATATCCCCTACCCATATTAAATTATGCTATCTGTATACTTCATAGAAGCTGTGCAATGAATGTCGCGTGGTTTTTGGCGTCTTCGATTACCTGGGAAGATGGGCGGGGACTGTGATGGGCCTTTAAGCTGCCCAGCTTTCAGCTGGTCACACTCCTCATGCTACTTGAAAGTGTAACAGGCAATAAAAATTAAATCTTAGGTCATTATTTCCACCCACCTTAATAATTATGTGCAAAACTATACCTTATTAAAAGAGCATTAGTTAAATAATTTTTTAAAAAGATGAATAAATTGGCAGAGAGAACTTGAGACACCGTTTAGACTAAAATACAAGTAATAAGTTGAGTAACAGTTCTTTTAAAATACTATTTATAATTAATCACATGATAAATTCTGTACATATTGGTGTGTTTTAAAATGGAAGGTTGTTCCACAGATAGCATTATATTAAGCAACTTTAAAATATATAGAACTCACGAATATTGAAATATTCCAGCAAATTACATTTGGGAATTCAAAATAAATTCTTTACAATGCCTAAACCCCAAAAATGACAATTATAACATATGAAGAACAAGTGTAGGCTTAACTATGTTCTTAATATGCCATAAATTAAATTATTTCTAATGTGAGTTGTATTATAAAATTTGCTTTTCCTTTGGGTTGTAAAATGTACTTAGCATTGTACATATGTAAATGTTATGTACTATAAAAGATATGACTTTAGAATCAAGTTCCTAGGCTTTCTGGCAGGGTAAACTGATTTCAGCAAATCAAACTCTATCTATCAATACAGAAACTAGCATAGCAGAAAGAGAAGTGTTTGGGAGCTCAAGTGAAGCTGAATTCTTTCTTTCCAATTCCTGGTTTTATTCTCTATGACAAACAATTTGGCCCCTCTGTACTTCATTTGCTTGAAATTCATAATGTGCATAGCATAACAACTTTGTTGTCATAAGAATTAAGTGTCTTAACTGAAGCTTCAGAAAAACAGCAAAAAGAGGAAAAATGAGTCATTTACTTAGCAAATTAAGATAGATGATAAACCACCAAGTTTGCTTCTTTTATTTCTTATTACAAATACATTCCCAGAAATGCTCGAGATACACAGGGTTGTTCTGACTATGCATCATTGTTAAAGCCTTCGAAAATGTTTGTCCTATATTCAGTAAGCTTTCCAGCTTCTACCAGCCAGTGATTAACAGAGTGAAGATTACCTGGTCCTTCACCACACTCATAATCATTGTTGTTTGAGCCTACCGTTACAACTAACACACCAATTCATTTCATTGAAAGTCTTTTTTTTCCCTACTGACTCTCTATTTTTCAAACATGATGTCTTTTCTTAGGAACTGACTTGTAAAAACATGTCAAATATAAGCAAGACAAAGCATTACTATTCTTGCTTCTAAAGATAATTCTGGTTGTACTTCTTCTAAGACATACTTGTCATTCTTTAAGAAATCCATGGTATATACATCTTTGTTCACCAACACCAAAATTCAAATACATCAATTTCTTTTGTTTGTTTATATAAGTATAGTATTCATTGTTTTGAATGATGTTTTCTGTTTTAAATCATTATTCTTTAATCATATTTTATTGATTTTTTTCTTATTAAAGTATAAGTTCTTCGAGGGTATGAGTTCAGCTAATATTCTTCTATAATATCTCGCACAGTTTCTCGATCACAGGAAAACACCATTTTCTTTTCTGCCTTGTAAAATAAGGATAAACTAGTGAGTTAGCTGGATAAGAAGCAAGACCCCAGTGCAAGGTGGGGACCAGGCATGCTGGGTGATCTTCTGGGCCTACAAACAGTGTTGAGAGACAGGCTTGAGAGACCACAAGCAACAGCACACCATGAGGCTCTGAGTGCATCATTACTGGAGAGTAGAGAGATAATAAGCAGGCAGAAGTGACTGGAAACCTGAACTGTCATATCCGGGGTTAGTTTAAGTCTCTATTTACAGATTCTCATGAAGATAGTAGAGTGAGTTGCCAATGGATAGGGTAGACAGGGTATAGGTCCACCAAATTTATCTTTCATCTGCTTTTTTTGAGTAAAATGCTTCTCTGTCAGCTATTGTACTAAAGTTGAGCTTTCAAATTAAGACAAACTAGGATGAATGATTGTCCATCTACTTGCAAAATACAGACCTTCAAAAACAATATGGACAATACAGTACACTGGGACTAGTAGATATAGCTCTGGAGCTAGGCCCTCATAATTGTATGTGGGATGTAAAAAGTATGAAAGTAGAAAAATTGGGCATTGTTAAAAAATAAATGTAATGTATAAATATTGACCAACTAATTGCACTAGAGCACCAAGAAGCCAAAGTAAAGGGAAGAATTAAAGATATTAAAGAGCTGATCAGAAGATTTAAAAAGGCAGCATGGGAAGACAAATTAAAATATTACAATGAAATGTGCAAGGAGCTGGAGTCAGAAAATCAAAAGGGCTCAACTTGCTCAGTATTTCTTAAGCTCAAGGAACTGGAGAACAAATTCAAACCTCAAGTTGCTATACTTAAGGGTGCTTTGGGCAGAATATTAAATGATCTAGGAAATAGTAAAAGAAGATGGAAAGTGTATACAGAGTAACTGTACCAAAAGAAATTGGCAGACACAGAAGAATTTCATGAAACATATGAGCAAGAGCCTATGGTGATGAAGGAAGAAGTTTAAGCTGCTTTGAGAGAACTTGCAAAAAATAAGGCCCCAGGAATTGATGGTATACCAAACGACTTATTTCAATTAATGGTTACTGCCCTACATGTGCTCACCAAGTTGTGTCAAGAAATATAGAGGACAACCACTTGGCCAACTGACTGGAAGAAATCTCCATTTGTTCCAATTCCAAAGAAAGGTGACCCAACAGAGGGTAAAATTATCAAACAATATCATTAATATTACATGCAAGCAAGATTCTGCTGAAGATTATCCAAAAACGACAGAAACAGCACATCAACAGAGAACTATCAGAAGTGCAGGCTGGGTTAGACGGGGTTGTGGTACTAGGAATATTATAGCTAATGTTAGATGGATCTTGGCTGAAAGCAGGGAGTACTAGAGGAATGTCTATCTGTGTTTCATTGATTATGCAAAGGTGTTTGACTGTGTGGGTCACAACAAACTGTGGCTGACTCAGAAGAATGAGAATCGCCCAACACTTGATTGTGCTAATGTGAAACCTATACTTGGACCAAGAGGCAGTCGTCAGAATAGAGCAAGGAAACGCTGTGTGCTTCAAAATTGGGAAGGCTGTACGCCAGGTATGTGTCCTAGCTCCATACATTTTCAACCTATATGCAGAATACAAGGTAAATCTGTGGAATAACACTATTGTTCAATTACATTCATTAACAATTACAGAGAAAGAGGAGAAAATAGAAGATTTCTACCAACTTTTGCAGTCTGCAATAGATCAAGCATTCAACTATGATTCATTAATAATAATTGGTAACTGCAGTGCAAAAGTTGGAAACAAGGAAAAAGGTCAGAAAATATAGACACAGTGATAATAATGAGACTTGTGATAGAATGTTAGAATTTTGTACAATCCATAATTTATTCATTAAATACCTTTTATAAAAACATCTCAATCACAAAAGGATAAATACTGACTAGCACTACTGTTATAAAACAAGAATGACACGAGGAGCTAGGGGGAGAATAGGGAAAGAGTAGATAGAAAATGAGTACTCCATCGGAATTAATGGAAAGGACTGTTTAAAAGGAATATATGATTAGAAATCATATGTATGACAATAAAGGAACAAGAGACACATTGCAAAGTGGACTAGGGGAGGGACAAATGAGAGAAAGGGAGGAAAAATGTGAAATAACTAATGAATAAATGAAAACAAAAAAAACCAAACAATGAAAACAGGGACTATATACACATAGACCTCACTTGATGGAATACACAAGAATCAGATTGATTATCTCTGTGGAAATAATAGTTGAGGAAGCTTAATATTGGATATGAAAACTAGGCTAGGTGCTGATTGTAGAATAGACCATAAACTACTCATATGCAAATTCAAACTGAAGATAAGGAAAATGAAATCAAATGCACAAGAACCAAAGTTTGACCTCAAGTCCATCCCATCTGAAGTTAAAGACCATCTCAGGAACAGATGTGAGGTTTGAACATCAATAAGTGAAGACCAGAAGAATTATGGGAATATACTAAGAATATCATCTATGAAGAATGTAAAAGGCCATTACTAAGACAAAGGAAGACGTAAAGAGCAAGATTGATGTCAGAAGAGATTCTGTGTATTGCTCAGGAACACTGAGAAGTCAAAGCAAAACTAAGAAATCAGGAAGTTAAGGAACTGAACACAAGTTTTCAAAGGGAAACTTGGGAAGACAAAACAAAATATTATAATGAAATGCCAAAGAGGTGGAGATAGAAAGTCAAAATGGACGTACTTTCTCAACACTTCTTGAACTGAAGAACAAATTTAAGCCTCAAGCTACAATATTTAAAGATACTATGGGCAGAATATTGAATGATCTGTGAAGCATCAAAAGAAGATGGAAGGAGTACACAGAGTCACTGTAACAAAAAGAACTGGCTGACACAGAAGAATCTTTAAGAAACAATGTATAACCAAGATGAAATGGCTATTTCCATTCCCCAAACAGGTGATCGTACCGATTGTGGAAATCATCCAACAATATCACCAATATCACATGCAAACAAAATCTTGTGGAAGATTATGAAAAAAAAAAAGACTGGAACAGTACATTAGTAATGAATTTCCACAAATACAAGCTGAGTTTAGAAGAGACCTTGATATTAGGGACATTATTGCTTATGTCTGACGGATTTTGGCTGAAAGTAGAGAGTTCCAGAGGAATGTCTATTTGTGTTTTACTGACTATGCAAAGGAACTTGAATGTGTAGATCACAAAAAATCATGACTAATATTGAGAAGAATGAGAATACCAGAACTTTAGGAGTGTTCATGAGAAATATATACATAAGTCCAGGAAACAGTTGTACAAGTAGCACAAGGAAACGCAGCATGATTCAAAATAAAAAAGTGAGTGCATCAGGGATGTGTCTTTTCTCCATACCTTTTCAATTTATCTGGGGAACAAAACATTAAGGAGGCTGGACTCTGAAGAAGAATGTGGTGTAAGGATTGCAGCAAGATTCATCAACAACCTTCATTACACAGCATTGCTTGCCAAAACTGTGAAGGACATGAAGCATTTGTTGAAGAAGATCAAGAACCGCAGTCTTCTTTATGGACTGCATCTCAATATCAAGAAAACAAAAATCCTCACCAGCATCACGATAGACAGAGAAGAGTTTGAGATTGTTAACAATTTCATCTTGTTAGGTCCCCAGTCAACACTCTTGTAATTTCAGGAAATCAGTAGATGAGTTGCTTTGGGAAAGCCTATTGTTAAGGACCTCTAGAGAGTATTAAAGAGCAACAATGTCAGTCCACAGGCTTAGGTGCATGATCTTTTCCGTTCCTTGCTATGCATCTGAGAGCTGGACAATGATGAAGGAGGACAGAAAAAGAACCAATGCCTTTGAGTTGTGATGCTGGAGAAAAGTATTAGATTGTCAAGAGAACCAACAGTTCTGTTCTAGAGAGGATGAAACCAAATTAATCCTTGGATTCAAGAATGTTAAAACTCCATCTCACATACTTGAGGCATGTTGCCAGGAGGAACATTCCTTAGAGAAATACATCATGCTTGGAAGGGTAGACAGTCAACACAGGAGAGAAATATCCCAGATTAAATGGATTGACATAGTGACTGTGGTAATGTGGGCAGCTGTATCAAAGATAGTGAGATTGGCTCAAGATAGGACAGAGTCCAGAACTATTGTCCATAGGGTTGCTATGAGTCATAGTCATTTTGATGGCACATAACAAGTGAGTTGTACTCTGCTTTCTAAAGAAGATTGTTTAACTAGAGTATTTCGTAAATCTTCATCATCCACAAAGTTAGGTACATGTTTGATAGAAGACCTTCTGGTATATGGATCCATAATGGATTTTAGGAGTCTGAAGGTGAAGTCTACAGAATGTTGTGCTACTAATCAAAACACATCTATAGCAGTTCAAATCTAATAGTGCCGCTTGGTCAAATGATAAGCAATCTTCTCACTTTAAAATTTACAGCATTTCGAATCTGATGGAAATTCACTATCAGTCTGAATTAACTTGATGATAGTGAGTTTTTAAATTTAATGGCAATTCACACATTCTATTTCACAATTGCTATGAACACACCCTAATTACTTGTAGAGGGGAGTGCAAACTACTCTTCTACTTGTTTCATTCTTAACTCTATTGAATACTTACATAGATGTACTTCTTAGAGAATATCATATGACATTGTTAACTGTTGAAATTCTACATTACTCTTCCAAATACACCCAAATTTTGGTTTTCTCTTTCTCCTTTGTAATCTCAATACATTTTGGTTTTATCTTTCCTGCAGAATTTATAAATTGCAAGTACCTATAGCATGTGTCAGAGAAGGGGAGGTTGGCTCAAGATAGCTGTTGTTCATAGGATCTCTAAGAATCATAGTCAAGTCAATGTGAACATAACAACAATAACAACAATTATGAAACTTAGAGATAAGTATAACACTGATATCATAGTCTACTATATGAATGTGACATCAAAATTGGAGGGAAAATTCAACAGTTACCTGGTGCAGATGACACAATCTTGCTTGTAGCAACTGAGGAGGATTGAAGCAATTATTGAAGATCAAAGGATACAGCCATCAAGATGCAATGTTGAGAAAACAAAAATTCTTACTTCTGGACTGATAGGCAGCATCATGATATTGTTGAAGTGCCACTGAGTCACAGGTGACTCAAAGCGACCCTATGAAGGAGAGTTCTCAACGCTTGGGTGTCTTTCATCCTCTCTCCAGGTTCATAGGGTTTCCGGAGGCAAGCTATTACGGAAGTGGATGCCACTCCTCCTTCCAAGCTTGCTTTTTTCAGGGAGCTCCACCCCACTCTCTGTCCGCATTGAGTAACCAACTATTAACCCATTTGACATATCAGTGTCACAGTGTTCAGCCTCACAGCAATCACAAGTTAGTGCTGTATGGCCTACAGGAATGTCTGAGCAAAAAGCAACAAAAGACAGGCCCGAGGGCTGTGGATTAAAAGTCACCCACCTTTGGCTTGGTAGCATTGCTTTCTGTCCACAATCAACACCCTTCATACCAGCAGTAAGGAAATCAGGAGATGTATTGCACTGGAATATACTGTAGTCAGGGACCTCTCCAAATAATAAAGGGACAATGCTTCAGTTTGAGAACTAAGGTGCATCTAATTCAGGCCATGATCTTTCCTATCACTTGCTGTACATCAGAGAGCTGGACAATGAATAAGGGTGACAAAAGAAGAATTCATTACTCTGAGCTGTGGTGTTGGAGAAGAGTACTGAATATCCCATAGACTCTCAAAAGAACAAATATGTCTTGGACAATTTGCAACCAGAGTGCTCCTTGGAGGCAAAGATGGTAAAGCTTCAACATACTTTGATAATATTGGTAGAAGAGGCTATTCCTTAGAGAGCACCATCATACTTGGAAAGGCAGAGTGTTGGTGAAGCAGAGGAAGACCTTCAATCAAGAGTATTGACACAGTGACTGCTACAATGGGCTCTACTGTGTCAGAAAGTGTGAGGATGGCACAGAATAGGACATGGTTCAGATCTGTTATTAAATAGAATTGTTATGGGACATGCTTGACTCAAAGGTAGCTAACAATAACAACAATAACAACAACAACAACACAAGAACTATATGGAGAGCTTTGATGGTCTAGTAGTAAAGTGATGTGCTTCAAATCCCAAAGGCAAGGGGTTCAAATCTACCAGCTGTTCCACATTAGAAGGATGATCAATTTCCTCTGTGTGATTAATGTCTCTGCAAACCCACTGGAACATGATATTGGTTCTGAATTGACAGCACACATCACAACAACTAAACATATAAAGGGGCTTTGTCTCTCATCTGACAAGTTATGGATTGTCTTATCAAAATAGCTGTTCTGCAAGGTCATTCTTGAATTCGTCCCTATGCCTTCAAGTCAGAATATGTGAATTATTCTTGGTTTAGTACTCAGCAACTAATCTAAAAGTAAGCTGTTTGAAGCCATTAGCCACTCTTCAGAGAAAGATCTCCAGGGAAGATTAAAGTTTAGGAAACTCTAGGGGGAAAAATTCTACCCTGTGATAAAGGATCCCTAATGTGCCAGTATCTACTTGATGACAATGAGTTTGATTGGCTATTCTTATTATTATTTTTGTTGTTAGAGGCTATGGCATCTTACACTATGTGATTTTCTAGGTTAACGTATTTATACTGATAGAATAATTTTAAATAAGTTCATTATATAGAGTAAGTTCTCAGAAGTAAAAATATGAAATATATTAAAATGTTAATAAAGGATTCTTTAATTTAGCTATAGAGTAAATTTAAGTTTTCATTGTAATTTTTTTCCAGAAAGAGAATCCAAGAGCTCTAAAATCAGAGTCTATTTGGAATAATTTTATTCTAATGTTATAGCTCATCATGAGAAAAAATAATGTATAGAGTAAAGCAAATACAAACCCCAAAACCAAGCTAGTTATTTTGAGTTGCTTTTCAATCCTATTGACCCTAAATGTGCCAAAGTATAACTGCACTCCATAGAGTTTCCAATGACTCATGTTTTAAAGGTGTATTACCAAGACTGTTTTTCTGAAAAGTCTCTAGGTAAGCTAGAATGTCTAATCTTTTAGTTAAGAGATGCATTCATCATTTCCATTACTCAGAGGATTCCAATATGAAAAAACATAGACTATTTCTTTGCACATTAATACAATTTTGCAAGGCAGAATTTTTTGTATTGTGATTTTCTATTCACATTTTAGCTCTATCTTCTAGGAAATTCACTGCTTGAAGTTATTATTAAACTTCCAGGTTCATTCTATCAATATAACATAATTGTGACCTAAGCTGTTACAAATTATAAATTTCACCATATATATTCTACTCAAGATTGGATCTATAACTAAAGAATAGAGTTGATATCATTGGTTAATTTAGTTATAATGGAAATTATAAATTAAGGAAAAAGATAAGGTTCCTGGGTTTTGAGGGAATATATGAAAATATGATCTATCATAAAGCAAAATATAAGTGCCTCAGTGAAATAGAGTGTGGAGGGTTTTAGGAGTGCTAGTGTGGTTGAGCCCTGATATTTATATAAGGAGGTCAAGAAGGACCACACTGGTAAGGTGATATTTACACAGAAACCTGAAGGAAATGAAGGAGCAAGTCCTGCAGATATCTGGGGGAAAGAGTTCTAGACTAGGGAATCAACAAGCATAAACACCTTGAAGCAGAAGTATGATTAGAGTGTTCCTGTTTAGGAATTTTGGCTAAGGACATACAGCTGAGCAGCACGAGTAAGAGAACTATAGAGAAAGTTAGGGAGAGTGGTCTCGCATGTGCAGAACACTGAGACTTTCCTTGACCTCTGGCATGACTTGAGCTGTTAGTGTAAGAGAGATTTAAAACCAAGGTAGAAATTCAAGCAGAGAGTTGTTAGGTCTGGCTTACATTTTAAATGGAGTACTTCATTCAGAATAGATCACTGGAAGAGGTAGCAATATTAGGAAGTATTTTGCTTATATTTTGGAGATAGATCCTGTAAGATTGGTCAGACTGAGAATGGGAAAGAGGAAAACACAAAGCAACACAACATAACACACTCTTCTTTTACCTGAGCAATTGAATGTGTAGACATGCCATTTACTGGGATGGAGAAGTCTGTAAAAGACTCACTTCTTAATTTAGGACATGATATGAACAAGTTTAATTTTTGTTATGTTAGCGTTGAAGTTATTATATTTTTCAGGTGCAAATGTCAACTTCTTCATATGAATTTGAAATTTAGAGGGGTGTTCTGAGCTGGAGATATAAATTTGGGAGAATTCAACATATATGTAAGTGTAAAGTTATAAAACTAGGAAAGAATATTTAAGAAGTGAATAGAAAACAGAGACAACAACTGATAATTTAATTATAGTTTCCAATTGTTTAAAGGAAGACAGGAGAAGTGGGCAGTGAGGTAGGTAGAGAATCAAGAAAAGGTGCTTTTATGAAATTCAAGTTAGAAAATATTTATAGAAAAGTAATTAAATGTGTCAAATAATTCTGAGTAAAATAAGAACTAACATTTGATCATTGATTGATTGTAGGAGCAAACCACTAAGTTTTGACATGACAAGAGTTATGTGGGAATAGTAGTGATTATAGTAAAAGCAAAACTGAGTGGATACAAAGGGATTATATATAAGAATTTGGTAACTCTATTGAGCAAACACCTATAAAGGAAAGAAGGAAATTAAGTCATTAAATGGATTTGGGGGGGGGAAGGGAGGTATAGTTCTATATTTGACTGATAATGGGAATGATTCAGTAGTTAAAGAAAGAAGAACTCCCTATTGAAAAAGAAAAGCTTGAGTAAACAGAATTGAGAGGTTATAGCTTTAAGTAGAAGGAAGCCAGGCGAGTTTGCCTTAGATAAGGTTGTGGAGAGATCCTCCAGAGTAACAGAAGTCTGAAGCTTTAGTTTAGTATAGTTTAGTTTAGTTGGTAAATGTGGTGATGGGAGTTTAGGATTGAAAGCCAGAGCATCAGCACGAAGTAGGGTCTGGGAAAAAAAAAAGAGAAGTGTTGGAGATTGAAGAGATAAGGGTACGTTGCCCAAGAGCAAGTGAGAAGTATGGTCCAGGGTAGTGAACTAGGATTTCTGAACAATATTCATTTCTTTACTTTTTTTTCTGGCAGAGAGAGTCATCTGTTCACCAAATTTCCTGCTCTTTTCTTCTAGAGCACACTTTTCCCAGACAGACTTTTGCATTATATTTGGCTGAGTGATTTTTGGTAAAGTGGGAGAAAGTGAAGTGGTCTACTTTTAGGCTTTCTCTCACCAAACTTTCTATTAATACTCTTTTTTTCTTAGAGGAAGTCACTTTTTGGGCCCTCCTGTCTCACCTGCTATTCCCTTTTGGACTGTGTGGTGGCCAAGCACCGAGAAATTTCCACAGCATGCTGGATTTCAAAGCTTTCACACACACATTTATACCAATGTTACTCATAATCATGAAAAACCTAGAAAGAACCAAGATGTCCTTTAATAGGTAAATGAATAAAGAAATTGTGGAACATCTATAAAATCAAGCATTACTCAGTGATATAAAGAAATGAACTTTCAAATTACCAAAATACGTGGATGAACCTTAAAACATGTTGCTAATTGAAAGAAATTAGTCTGAAAATACACATGATGTGTGATTTTTCAATATATAGCAGTTCAGAAAAGACAAAACTGCAGCTCTGATACAAATATCAGTGAGGTTGTGAGGTCATGAAGGGAAGCTACCTAGGGAAAGCACAGGATATTTAAAGGATGGTAAAAGTATTCCATATGAAACTTTAATGGCAAATACATGACATGCATTTGCTAAAACCTAAACTGTACAGCACAAAAAAGTGAAACGTGGTCTAGTGGTAAGCTGCTGTGCTGCAATCCCAATGCATGCGGTTTGAATCCACAGGCTGCTCTGTGGAAGAAGGATAGGCAATTTCCTCCTCTGCAATTTACTGTCTCTGAAAATCCACTGGAGAATCAGCTATGGGTTGGTTCTGACTTGATAGCACATAACGACAACCATGTAAATTATAAACCATAGTTAAAATAATATAGCTGTATTAATTCATTAACTGTAGTACCTGTAACAGAAGAATGTAAAATTCTATTAAAATGGGAGAGTTGGGGTTATGAAGTGTTATAGGAAAGTCTGTATGATCTTCTTAATTGTTCTGCAAATATAAAATACAACCCCCAAGAGGATCCATTTTGTCAGACCTGAGCTATGTTAACAGTTTTAATTGAATTACTACTGATATTATTAAATTACCTTTTTATGTAATTTTGAATGTGGGATCCACAAACTCAATTCATCCTTTATTTACATCTATACTTACATGTTTGTCCTTAGCTGAGTTTTATTTGATAGGAGATGATAAATACATCATGGGATTAGCTGCTTACTTCAAAGTCATGTTCTTTCGTGATTTGTGTGTTGAAATGAATCTGTTGTTTGCAGTTGAAAACTAACGGACTACTCACAGTATTGAAAATCTTTCCCCTCGCCAAAATAAGTTTAGAATTCTGAAAGCCTATGCATCTGAGGAGTACATAACCATTTCCCTTTCAGGTGTCACATTGTCCTTGAAATGGAGTGCTAGCAGAGGTCACAATAGAATGGATGGCTCTTTTGATGAACTATTCTCTGTTCAGTCTCTTTTGAGCAATAGTTTGAAAAACAGGTTCATTCCTCTGGTCTTTTTTTTTTTTTAATTTAGGAAGTTTATTCGTTTTCCCACTAGGATGAACCCGAGCTTCAGACAGCTGCTGGGCTAATGGTAGAAACAGCTGGTTGTATTATTTGTTCCGTTACAGCCTATACCTATGTCTGATCACCTGCGAAAGAGCAAGTTTGATCTTCAGACACAAATGCTAAGGCAGAAACTGAATCAGTGGAAAAACAAAAGAAATGAACAGAGATAGGTCTCTCAAGTTGGAAATGAATGTGGGTGAATAAAAGAAGATGATGGAGTTTAGAAAGCAATTGCAATATCAAATTTATCATGATATCAGGATCAAAAGAAGGAAAAAGAAGGCAACACAAGCCATTAAAAGCAAACAGCTATATTTCCCAACAATTTGTGCTGTCTTTTGTCCAAGTGGATTAACACGTTGGCATACTATAGCCCATGGCAGCATTTTTCTACTTACATTTTTCACCTGTCACTGTACAATTTGTTTCAGAGCTTTTAGAATTAACTTAAAATGGATTCTAGGTCTTCCAGTAAGGAACAAAAGAGGGGGGGGGGAAACAGCTGACATGACAGTCACTACAAATCATTCACAGCTGTAACTATACTGTCCATGTCCTTTTTTTCTATTTACCAACCTGCATGCTAAGTACAGCCAACTCCTGTCTTCACATTTTCTTTATAAGGGCTATAAATGCTTGTTGAGCTATTAGCACTCACTACAGCTAGAGTTTCATTAAGGAGACTAGATCCAGTATCTAGAGATGTCGGTCATAAAACTCCACCCAGAAAACCAATAAGGCTTAAAAGAAGCAGAAGGGCAGCAAAAAAGAGAAGATGGTGTATGGCCATTAGCCTGGGGTTGGAGGGGGAGAAAGCAGAAAGGAACTGAAGCAGAAAATTAAATGGTCTGATACTGACTTTGAATAATAGCTCTGGATGACCCTGTATCTTACTATTGGAAGTGTGCACATATTAAAATTCTCTGGTTGTGATCAATTTTCTATGTGGTAGATAGCTCCTTCTCTTTGTATATGTTGTTAGATGAGTGGGAAGAAGCCAGCCGTCTAAAATACTCTTGCAGTCTCTGCATCCATTTTACATCCTTTGTGAAGTCTAGTGATTTCCTCTCCTTTCATTAACTCCTCCAGAAACATGGGTCCTCATGTGGGTCCTTCACTCATCAGAATCTAATTATTGCCATCCATTTTGGTTTGGCTGCCCAGGCCCAGTGCTCGGCGATCACCACATGGGAAATCAGGGCTGTAGAGGTATTTGTTAGCACTGCCAGATGCATCTCTTCTGGGAGGCTATTTCCCCCCATTTTATTAACTCTTCTTTTGTTTTAAAGCTGCCCACCCTTTTCCACCTTCAATTATTTTCAACAAAGTGAACCCATATTATTAATTGCTGAACCTGAATGCTTAGGCTTTGGTGTCTCACAATTGCTTAATTTCACTGATGAAAGCAAGAAGATAAAAACACCCTCTGGTGCCACTTCCAGTGTTTCAAATGTAGTCATTGTTCAGCTGTTCTTTTTTTAAGAGGAACAAAGATTTCTCCTGCAATAATTCTTTTATAAGATAATTTAAAAAAAAAAAATTCAAGGTTTTCCTAGAAGAAAATTTACCTTGAGCTACACACACACACACACACACACACACACACACACACACACACACACACACAGAGTTTACCCAGGTGTAAAAGAGTAAAAGAGTGAGACAGAGTAAGAGAGAGAGAGAGGCGAAGAAAGAAATGAGGAAGAGAAAGAGAGTAAGACCCTTGAATGGATTTTTGCTTTTCAGTTTCTTAGACAAGACTATTCACTATTGTAATCACATCTATGTCATGAGCAGAAAAAATCACCTTTTTGATTTTGATGTTTTTGAAAGTGATTTTCATTTCTTATTCCTTTCTATTACACCATTAGCGAAGCAAAAGAAATTTTATTTTCTCTATTTGGGGATTATTATATAAGAAATACGGATATGTTATCATGTTGCAATCACTCATAGTTGACCTTGCAAAGGATTTTCAAAATCTGTAGATTACCCAGGAAAAGATTGCCCATCTTTCTCCCAAGGAGCAGCTGATGGATTCACCCACCTGCATTTGATTTGACAGCATAACTCCTTGCCTATTAGGCCACCAGTCTGCTTATTAGAAATCAATAAACAATTTGCTGCCCAAAATGTCAGTAGTCTGAGCTCACCAGCCACTCCATAGGGAAAAGATAAGGTGAGTCTGCTTCTGTAGAGAAAAACTCCAGGGGATAACAGTTTGGCTCCTCGGGCAGTCTATGCTGCCTTACCTGGTCATTAGAAATTGAAATTGGCTTGCAGTGAGTTTATTAGTAGCCATAAATTCATCTTTGATTTCCTCTTGCCATCTAACACAGTACATTTATATAGATTCTAGGACTTAGAACATGGAATTTAGAACAGTGTTTTATCTGCTAACTTACACTATGCCTCTTCCCCCCAAAGGTTTGTAAGTAAAATAAGAAAGAAGTTCCCTCTTTAGATCACTCTAGAAATTTCCAGTGACATAGATATGAGGACTGCATTATTTGAAGTTGACTGTTGCTCAAAAATTATTCTATTTACATTTATGAGTAATTTCTTCTTTAATTTCATGTGTGTTTTGTTGTTGTTTGAAGTTGATTGTTGTTCAAAAATTATACTAAGTTTACGAGTAATTTCTTTTTATTTCATGTGTTTTGTTGTTGCTGTGTCATGATTTTGCATTTGAAATTCAATGTGATATAAGAGAAATAATTGGAATAAAAAAGGCTCATATTCACCTCCACTTTCCTACTGAGTGAGTGTTAGTTTCTGTATCTTTGCAATGAGGACAACTGTGGCAAGGACAAAACTACGTACACAAAGTCATGTAAGCCCAATGTTACACTGTTGTTGTTACATGCGGATGGGTAGCCTGTAACTCACAGCAACACTACGAAACCTGCCCTGAGACAATCTCATCATCTCCAACAGATCTAATCTGATTTCTCCAGTCACTGAGTCAATCCATCTTATCCTGGGTCTTCCTCTCCTGCACTTGTCCCTCCACCCTTCCAAACATGATGTCCCTTTCCATGACTGGTCTCTCCATGCCACTTGCCCAAAATATGTGAGACAGAGTCTGAAAATACTTGCCTCCAGGGAGCAAACTGCTTTCTTTCACCTTTTCCAGGACAGGCTTAGTTGTTCTGGCAGTCCATGATCTAGTCAACACTCTTCTCCAACACCACAACTCAAAGACATTGGTCCTTCTTCTATCATCCTTAGTTACTGTCCAACTCTCCAACACATTGCAAGTAATTGCTGAGACAATGGCCTGGCTCAGATGCGCCTTAGTCTCCCAAGTGACATCATTGCTCTTCAGTATATAAATGAATATAGACCATAAGTCATATGAAAAGCACATCAAAGTGGCCTGGTGGTAAAAAGCTGTGCTGCAATACCAAAGGTATGTGGTTCAAATCAGCAGATGCTCCATGGATCAGCAATCTCTTCCTTTGTGATTTATTCTGAAAATCTGCTAGATGATCAATAGGCCCTCCTATTCGATGCCACACAACAACAAAGATAGATGATGAAGAAAAAGTGAGCATTGAAGAGGTGATAACATGAAACACACTGAATCTGTAATTGTCCGCTTTGAAATAGAGGGAAAAGGCCACAGAATGTGAATGATATTTAGAAACTGGAAAAGTCAAAGAAACAGGTTCTTCCTAAGAGACTCCGTAAAGAAATATAAGTCTACTCATATCTTGATCTTAGCAAATGCAACCTGTGGGAGACTTGTAGCCTTTTGAGCTATAAACAATGAGTTCATATTGTTTTAAGGAAGCTCTAATGGCATGATTTCACAGGCAAGCAAGATTATACTGAAGATTATCCAAAAACGACTGGAAAAGCACATCAGCAGAGAACTGCCAGAAGTTCAGGCTGGTTTTAGAAGGGGACATGGTACTAGGGATATTGTAGCTGATGTTAGATGGATCTTAGCTGAAAGTAGGGAATACCAGAAGAATGTCTATCTGTGCTTCATTGATTATGTAAAGGCGTTTGACTGTGTGAATCATAACAAACTGTGGCTAACTCTGAGAAGAATGGGAATCCCAGATCATTTAATTGTGCTAATGCGAAACCTATACTTGGACCAAGAGGCAGTCATCAGACCAGAGTAGGGTAGCACTGCATGGTTCAAAATTGGGAAGGGTGTACGTTAGGGATGTGTCCTATCTCCATACCTTTTCAACCTGTATGCAGAGCAGATTATCCGAGAGGCTGGGCTCTACGAGGAGAAGTGTGGCGTCAGGATTGGTGGAAGATCTAACAATCTGCGTTATGCAGATGACACAACCCTGCTTGCTGAAACTGAGGAGGACCTCATGCACCTGATGCAGAGGGTCAAGGACTTCAGCCTTCAGTATAGACTGAGGCTCAATGTCAAGAAGACAAAGATTCTCACCACTGGACCAATTGGCAGCATCAGGATGGATGGTGAAGAGATTGAGATTGTTCACAGCTTCAGTTTGCTCGGCTCCACGGTCAACACTCTTGGCACTAGCAGCCAGGAAATAAAAAAACGTATTGCAATGGGAAAGTCTGCTATTAGGGACCTCTCTAAAGTACTCATGAGCAACGGTGTCTCTCTGGAGACTAAGGTGCACCTGATACAGGCCATGGTCTTTGCAATCACTTGTTATGCATCATAGTTGGACAATGACTAGGGAGCATAGAAGAACTGATGCCTTTGAGCTGTGGTGCTGGAGAAGAGTACTGAATGTACCATGGACTGCCAAGAAAACAAACAGATTCATCCTGGAGAGGGTTAAACCAGGCTACTCCTTGGAGGCAAGGATTCTGGGGCTTAGTCTGGCATAGTAAGGAGAGAAAGGTCCTTTGAAAGGGACATCATGCTTGGTAGGGTGGAGGGACAGCGCAGGAGGGGAAGACCCTGTATGAGGTGGATTGATTCAGTGACTGGGGTAATCGGGATGGGTGTGTCAGAGGCAGTGCGATTGGCACAGGATAGAGCAGGGTTTAGGGCTGTTGCACATAGGGTACGTCGCTATGAGTCGCAAACAACTCTACAGCACATAACAACAACAACTAATGGCATAGTCCACAGCAGGTTCTGCTGCTAAACCAAAGGCTGTGCATGTCTCAGGAAGGTTGAATCCACCAGCAGTAACAGAAGAAAATGGTGATTTACAGTCTCTAAAACTCAACGGAAGATTGCTATGAGTCAGAACCATGATGTGAGAATCTGTTATAGCAGCAATGGAAAGCTAGCATATTAGAATATATCTGTAAATAGTGTACAAATTGCAATATTAACTTATAGGTTAAATGACTAAAGAAATTATTAAATATTAATAAATTAAAAGCATGCTTTAATCTGTCAAATGACATTTTACTATTTCATTTAGCACATTCCCCCAAAATTTTATATTTCATAGATAAAATTTTCATAAAATCATACACATCTCTAACCTTTCATAACACTTTGAGGTGTGATGTTGTTGTTTTTGTTGTTATGTGCCGTCGAGTTGCCTCCAACTCATAGCTATCCTATGTACAACAGCCCTAAACCCTGCTCTATCCTGTGCTCTGTCCTCATTGTCTCTGACACACCTACCCCCATTACCCCAGTCACTGAATCAATTCATCTCATAGAAGGTCTTCCTCTCCTCTATCCTCACAAGTTGTCCCTTTATCCTCACAGACATGACATTCCTCTTCAAGACTGGTCCCTCCTTACAGCATGTCCGAAGTACGTCAGAGGTATGATAGAAAACTTTAAGAGAGACTTCAAAGCAACTATATTAAAGTGCAAGGTAGTGACATTACATAACTGTGTACAAAGAATTATATTTCAAATTCTATAACAAGTAAAAAAATAAGACCAACTACATTTGACCAGGACGTTCAAATTTTTCAGATGTGAGGGGGAAAAAAAAATCAATTTCTTTTTACATGTCATTTATTATCTGTGTATATCAAACTCACAGTCCAAGTTATTAAAGTTGAGATTTTTAATACTTAATGAGGATTTCTTAACAGCCCAGTTACTGTCTCAATTACGCTCATTGTGTTATGCAGAGGGACGAAGAGAGTGTTTTCTGAAGTTTATCCCATCTCACTAGTCATTGTGACATTGCTGTCAAGTAGACGGAAGGCATTTTGGAAAAGTCAACGTATCCAACTGCACAACCCCACCCCCACTTAAAAAAAAATAAAAAGAAGAGGGGAGCTGAAACGTCAAGACCCCAGGTATCAATGAAGGTCACTAGAAAGCAGAGGAGAATGGAAAGGAAACCTCTGTATGTGAGCTGTAACGGGTGCATTCTCTGCTTTACCTGACTGCGGGATCTCTTCTGTTAAATGCATTCTTTCTCCAAGCTCTCATGTAACAGTCACACTGTCGTCCCTTCCCTTTTACTTTCCACTTCAAAAAAGACAAATAAGGACATGGAGGGAACGTAAGTGAGAAATACTTCAAAGTCAGTTTTCTGCTTGTCATGGCCTACACTCGTCTCTGTGCTCCTGAGAGAGACTTGCTGGAAGACTGAGGTTTGACTTGAACGCTTAAGAATGTTCCAGAAGTGTGCTTTGTAGCAATGCCCCTGAAGGAAATGAATGCTTACTCCGTGAGCTGCTCTGAAGCAGGCAATGCACGCAGAGAGGCATCGTTCATCTTCTTCTGGCTCCAGGGGCCGTTCTCACCAGCCTGTTTGACATATAAAATTTCCACCTCACTTGGTGGTAAAGCTGCCTGCTGCTTCCTCTGTATAGGAAAAAGTATCCAGAGTTCTGTAAAGGTGAAGAAGTTGCTACTTCTCTAAAGAAAAGTACAGAAGGCTCGGTAGTCAGAGAAATGGGAAGAGGAGAGACAAAAGAGACAAACTAGACTTGTAAGGAATGAAACACAAGGTTAGGGAAGGAGGCACGTGAATTCTTACTAGCATCACCTAGATAAGGGATTATTGGATAATCTCCTAGATTTGAAGTGTATGTTTTTAAACTTTAAAAGTTGGGATACCCTAGGAAATAAAACAAGATTTCTACAGAAAACTTTGTACTAGTACTTCTACTTGTATACAGGCAGAGAATATAGTTTCTCTGCCCAAAGTGCTTTTCTTGCAAATATAAATGCTTTTCACCTGCCATTATGTTCACAGGGTGAACAGCTATCAGGGCATAGGGTTTATCTTGTCAGGTTGCTAACCTTAAGTTTGGTAGCTTGCACTCACCAGTTCCTTGGTGGGAGAAAATGGGCACAAGTTTACAGTCTTCTGAAAGATTATAAATCTAATTGAGATTTGTTATGATTTGAAATCAGGCCAGCAGAAAGCAGTGGGTATTATCACCAGCTCTAGGGACTGATGAAAAGCACTAAAGGTAAGCGCACGATTTAACGCTTTTAAACACTGATTACATGATTAAAAATTCCTCTTCCATAGAATCTTTGAATCATCAAAGTCACTTAACAACCCTGACTAAAATGTGTGAAGTAGGGATGTTGATATTATTGCAAAAGAACATCAGTTTCTGTCTTATAGCTTGTGTTCATTTCTTGAAACTGTCACCTAATAGAATTTTTTTACATCACTAAACACCTGTATTTTAATCAGCAAAAATTATATTTCTAATTGGTAGAATTTGTATGAGAATTTATTGAAATGACATAGAAAAATGTTTAGCATAATTCTAAGAACTCAGATACTGTTTATTTTATCCTCTTTTTCTCTTATAAATATCTTGCCATTCCCAATACCATTTTGAAACAAAATTTCCTCATTTTTTAATGTGGAGCTCAACTTTCAAGGGCTCTGAGAAGCTTAGCAGAGATATCGTGATACACTGGTTAGCTTTCAGTGCTAACTATCTGCTGCCAGTTCAAAACCACCTTTTTCTTTGTGGGAGAAAAATGAATCAATCTACTTCCTCAAAGATCATAACCTAGCACTACTTATGGAACAGATCTACTCTCTCCTATAAAGCACAATGACTTAGAATTGACTTGAAAGCAATAGGCTTAGTTTTTTCAGCTTGACAAGCCTGAAATGGTAGGTTTACTGCATGACTCTTAAAGAGTTGTTCTGTTTATGATGGCTCTCTTGTGATTAACTCACAAAATCACTATTTGTCTTAATAAAAATTGCATATATCTCCCAAGGTTTTGCTTGTTGTCTTGATTATTTTGGAATAATTTCCTGAAATAGAGAACATGTTATAGAACTAAAAAGTTTTTTGGCTATAGTTCTGAAAAGACTTTAATGATAGTGCACTACGAGGCAGGATAGTAATGTCAAAATTTTCTAT
Organism: Elephantulus edwardii; assembly: GCF_000299155.1. NCBI lineage: Eukaryota > Metazoa > Chordata > Mammalia > Macroscelidea > Macroscelididae > Elephantulus > Elephantulus edwardii. Next base: position 30,497,674 of record NW_006399763.1, on the reverse strand, counting down.
TAAAGTTTCAGTGATAGAAAATGATATAACTCCCAGGATGGCCCTATGGGATCTTTTCTTTCTTTTTTCCTTTCTCAAATTAAATGATGAATATGTATTGAATACCTAATGTGTGCTAGAAATTGAAGACAGGATCGTGAGTAAAACAGATACAATTTTTATGTTAAAATTTAGACAAACCTAAAAAAGTTGATAAATCTTATTGGGCTTGTACCAAAAAGAGTTTATTAGAATATAACATAGATAGTTATTTAAAAGGAAAAGAATTGTGACAGATTATTGGGTCATTATGGAGATGTATTTTATCTTCCATTGTCTAAAACATTCAGATTACAAAGAAACACTTTATTCTGGATAAATACCACTGTATTTTAAACTAAAATATCAAAATATTATTTTAAGAGCCAAATCAAAAGTAGGTCATGTGTGAGATATGTTTCATATGACCTTGAATAGTCACAGAATTTAAGCCTTTTCAGAAAGAGATTGTCCATTCTTAATGTCTTACTTTTTTGCAAAGAAAGAAATCCTTTAGAGATATAATTTCCCATGATTATTCATTGTAATAATGGGATGGTAAGTTTTAAGGTTTGGGTTTTTTTTTTATCTTACTGTTTATTGGAAAGTATTAGAATGTGCCGAGAAATAAATTGTAGATATATAGGATCATTTTGACCACTAAGTCCCTATTTAATGAAAAACCTTGTTTATATGTATCAGTCAACTTTATTTTAATCTTCTGTTTTATGATATGTCAACAGAAACAAAACTAAGTTTTCAATATATCCCTGAGCATACTTCAGGCATGTGGATGACTTATATATCCTCAGACATCTTTCTACCTTATATAAATATACTTGATTCTATTTTCTTGCTCACTGTAGAATAAAATGTTAATAATTTTGTGATTCCATGCAATTTTACTATCCATTTCTTCCTGATTCTATATAACATTTAGTGAGCACTAAACCCTAAAAGACTCAGGCAATTCAGTTTGAATAACCACTTAAAAGTGCATATGCTTACTCAAAATAACTGAACTACTTGATTCTGCAAAACGAAGTTGAAAAAAATCCCTAAAGAATGGACTTATAAAATAGGAGATTGAAAACTTACTTTCATTTATATCCCTGGATATTTTCCCCAGAAAATGATATTCATCTGAATATTTCTTTACATAAATATTTTCTATTTTTAAGAAATAGCTAGAAACTCAGTTGGGGTAATTTAAGTACCCATTTACCTAAGAGTCTGAGAAATTAAATTTGGCCCATCACACTTATGGTTAAAAGTATCTCTAAAATTTTTCTCCCAACTTTAACAATGGGCTTGAGAGTATCGGAGATCATGAGGGTAGTGCAGATAGGGCAAGTTTCAGATCTATTGTGTGTAGAGTCTCTGTGGGTAGTATTCAACTCAACAGCACCTAGAATTAATAATATGCATGTATTGCTAGAGAAATAGAAATATTATTTTATATTTGTATATGTTGTTGCTTGTTGTTATGTGCTGTCAAGTTGCCTGTGATTCATAGCGACCCTATATATAACAGCTCTGAAGCGTGCCCTGTTCTGAGCCAGTTTCACTGACTCTAACACACCTAACCCCATTGCCCTAGTTGCTGTATCAATCCACCTCCTCTGGGGTATTCCTCTCCTGAACTGTCCCTTCATCCTTCATAGAATGATGTCTTTCTTAGAGGATTGGTCCATTTTGGCCATATGCCCAAGTTTATGAGACAGAGCTTTAAAATTCTAGCCTCCAAGGAGAGAATTGGTTTCACCCTCTCCAAGACAGACTGATTTGTTTTCTTGGCTGTCCATGGTATGTTCAAGACTCTTCTCAAGCATCACACCTGAAAGTCATCAATTCTTTTTCTGTTGTCCTTAGTGTCCAGCTCTCTGATGCATAACAAGTAATTGTGAAGACCATGGCCTGAATCAGGCACACCTAAGTCTCTACACTGGAATCATTACTTCTCAGTACCCTGGGAAAGTCCCTGACAGCAGATTTTTTTTCCAATACAATTGATCTTTTGATTTTCTGACTGCTGATGCCAAGAGTGTGGATTGTCGAGCCGAGCAAGCTGTAACTGTTAACAACCACAATCTCTTCTCCATCCATCATGGTGCTGCCAACTGTCCCAGTAGTGAGAATCTTTGTCTTCTTGATGTTGAGCTTCAATCCATAGCGAAGACTACAGTCCCTGACCTTCTGTAGCAAGCACTTCAGGTTCGTCTCATTTTCTACAAGCCAGGTGGGTCATCTGCATAATACAGGTTGTTGATGAGTCTTCCTCCAATTCTAATGCTATATTTCTCCTCATAAAGCCCAGGCTCCCGAATGATATGGAGACAGGACACATCCTCGACACACTCCCTTCCTGATTTTGACCCATGCAGTGCTTCCCTGCTCTGTTCTGAGAACCGATTCCTGGTCCAAGTATAAGTTTTACATAAACACAATCATGTGTTCTGGGATTCCCATTCTCCTCAAAGTTAACCACAATTTGTTGTGATCAATGCAGACAATATTTAATATATAAATATTTATATATTATGTATAGCAAAAAAAACATAATTTATTTCTAGATCTTTAATATACAGTAAAACTTAATTTATGTTGTGGCTGTTAAGTGCTATAGTGTTGGGAAATGTTGCGGAGGAATGAAGGGCCTCTGACCAGGGCAGATCACCTAAGCTCTGGATAAGTACAAGCCTCCCAAAGGCCCTTAATGTGGGGTAGAGAAAGCTCCCCTGTGTTTGGCTGTACCAGCTTGAGAAAGCTCACCACCTGGGAATTTGGCTGCTGCACCTGTTGAGATAGGAGTGGTCCCCACGAGGCTGAGATTCTCCTAACCAATCCACTTGTCCCACGTCTATAAGCCCATCCTATCCTGTCTTCCAGTTTATATAAGTGCACTGCAGTTCAGTAAAATTGAGCTGGATTGACTCTCTGATCCTCTCCTGGAGTAGTATGTTTCCATTGTGCTTAACCCCCTTAGGGTGTTGCTGTTAAGTTGCCAGCAAACAGACAGTGACACTATAGGTTCAGCTCTAACTCAAAGCAAACAAATCCCTGTCTGATACGAGTCATCTTCATAACCACTGTTGTTCTTCAGCCCAATGTTGAAGGCACTGTGCCAATACAAACCATTGAGAATACTCCTCTTTTTCTTTAACCTCCTGTCTTATTAAAGAAGATGTCCTTCTCTACAGATTATCCTGTTCTGATAATGTGCCCTAAGTATTTGAGATGAAATCTCATCGGCCATACCTCCAAGAAACATTCTGCCTGCATATTTTCCAAAATATAGTTGTCATGCATAATATTTTCAGGCACACATTAAAATTATATATTGAATGTGAGTTATGCCAAACATTCTGTTAGGTGCAGAATCAATTCTAGTGAGCAAGTTAAACACAATCATTGTCCTCATGGAACTTATAGGGTGACAGAGACAGAAGGGTCACTCCAAGTTGAAATCACATTGATAACTATGTTGAGAGAAACACAATAAGTACACAAGGCTAACATTTTAATGTTATTTGCTGTTGTTATTGATACCATCAAGTCAGAACTAACTCATAGCTGACCCTCCAATAGGTTTTCATAGGCAGTAAATCTCACGTAATGAGGTTGTCCATTTTGTCCCATGGAGCAGCTGGTAGATTTGAATCATATGCATTTGGGTTCACAGTATAACTCCTTACCTCTAAGCCACCTTTTGGTGTTGTAAAAAGCACAGTATAGATAGCCAGAGAATGAAGAATATTGAAAATATATTGGAAGAGGATCTTTCTTGATTTCAGTAGACATAAATGATAAAATGAGAAGTAATGAGTCATTTTTCTGTGTAGGTTTTTGGGTGGGTGTTGAAAGTAGACGATTTGGTAATTCATCATAGTGTTTTAGAGAAAATCCCAAAACATCTAGCAAGCATTTAAGGTAAAAAAGGAACCAGAATAACTCAAACACAGAGGAAGAAAGTTATAAAGAAAATAGTAAACAGGGAAATTGATATATGGGTTATGAACATAAGATTGACCATTTACTCAGTTCCAACTGACAGTGACCTTCATCATATTTCCTGTAATTCTTAATGGGAGAAGACAGCTCTTCTTTCTCCTATGGATTAACACTGCCTACTTTTTGATTAGCAGCTTGATGCATTGTGTGCTATGCCTCCAGGGCTCCATTATGAACAGATTCAACTTAACTAAACTCATTGCCATCTCTTTGGAATTGACTCATAGCTGACTCTTCCGTGAGTTTTCAGAGAGTATAATTCAATTTAGAGGAGAGTATTCTTTTTTCTCACATGAAGCAAATGGTGAATTCAAATTGCTTGCCTTTGAGTTGGTAGCTCAATTACTTACCCACTAGACCACTGGACAAAACTACAGAGAACATGGCAAGAATTTTGTGTTTTATTTGATGCTCCACAGAAAACTATTGAAGTCTTCTAAATAACACAGTTGCATGATCTAGTCTATATTAAATTGAGTAAGCAGACCAGATTACTTTGATTGCTATTTGCAAAATAGTCTGAAGAGCTAAATTCACATTAGGATCAATGTGAAGGCTGCTGTGGTGACTAGCAGAGACCATCCGAAAGTTATTTGTGTTTTCTTGACTATGCGAAGGTATTTGACTATGTGGGTAATAATAAATTATGGATAATATTGAGAAGAATGAAAATCCCAAATATTCATGGAGACTATGTCATTCTATCTATCTATCTATCTGGTAATAATAAATTATGGATAATATTGAGAAGAATGAAAATCCCAAATATTCATGGAGACTATGTCATTCTATCTATCTATCTATCATCTATCTATCTATCTATCTATCTATCTATCTATCTATCTATCATCTATCATCTATCTCAGGAGTGACATCCACTTCCAAAACAACATGTCTCTGGAAAATCTATGAACTTTGATAAATGACTATAGTTACAGAAAAACTTCAGGCCTTTTGTTCATAGAGTCACTATGAGTTGTACTCGACTCGATGGCAATCAACAACAGCAACAACAACTGGTGGAGTCAATCTGCCAACCATTTTGTTTATGGTTCAATATATTACACACTAACCACCAAGACCCCTAAGAAAGTAATTGTTGCTACTATTAAAGGAAATTTAAAATTAGGGAGAAATAGAACAGGCTATGTTGTTGTTGTTGTTGTTGTTATGTGCCGTCGAGTCGCCTGCAACTCATAGCGACCTTATGTACAACAGCCCTAAACTCCGCTCTGTCCTGTGCCAATCGCACTGTCTCTGACACTCCCATCCCAATTATCCCAGTCACTGAATCAATCCACCTCA
>NW_006399763.1:30479528-30490060 GCF_000299155.1 Elephantulus edwardii | reverse complement strand
CTTTTGCATTCCAGTCACCCATTATTATCAATGCATCTTGGTTGCATGTTCGATCAATCTCCGATTGTAAAAGTTGGTAAAAATCTTCAATCTCCTCTTCCTTGGCTCTGGAGGAGAACAGGCTATAGGTGCATGAATACTAGGAGTGAGAAAAAAATCAGCCTGCAACTTCAAATAAAATAATCACTGGGCATTATCACAAGAAGGTGGTTTTTGAGCAAAGAGGAAGGGAGGTGTATAATTAGCCACACATATATCTGGAAAACATAAGCTCAGAAAGAGTGACAAGTCAGTGAAATTACACTATTAACATGGTGAGATTCCTTTATTCCTGTAATGTTGGTGGAAAAGCCAGTGTGCCTAATGGATATGAACAAAGAATAAAGTTGTGAAATTGAGGCGACATGGGAATAAGAGGAGAACACAGAAGAGAGAACTGAAGAAGGAAAAGCTGGTGAAGTCTTTAATTTTTTTTTCAATGTAACTCACTCTTTTTTGCCATTAAGTTGAAACTGACTCACAGATGACTCTTCATTGGATTTTCAGAATCTCTAACTCACACAATAGGATATTTCCCATATTTCTCCCATGGGACATCTGGTGGATTACAACTGCTATAGAAGCAAGGCCTTTAGGTGAAACTGTTCACTGCCATGAAGTTCTTACTGTCCCATAGTTGACACTCCAGTGGGTTTTCAAAGGCTGGAAATCACAGGAGAGGAGATTGCCCACTTTTCTCTCTTTGAGTAGATGGTGGAATTGAACCACCTTTGGTCTGGCAGTGCAACTCCTTATCTACAAGGCCACCAGAACTCCCTATTGTGTGAAACTAGGCATCAGCAATTAAGCTCTCATACAGCCAAGGAGTGTAGACATTAAGGATGCTTTGGGAATGGTTGTACTCTCATTGAATGCCCGTTAAGATGGACTGCTTCAGCTTCCCCAGGAAGCCTTTCTGACCATCCCTCCCCCCAGTCCTTCTCAGGATTCACAGCACTTTTAAGTATCACTTTTATTTTCCAGGTCCCCACAAAACTCTCACTATGTCCTTTTAAATACCTATTTACTTATTAGTTTTCTTTTTAATTTTTTTTAATTCACACCTTAACAGAAGTTTACAGAAAATCTGGATTTCCATTCATTTATTGTGACGGTCACCCATTTTGTATAATAAGTTATGAGTTCCTTGTTTTTTCAACGCTGCATAGTATTCCATTGTGCGAATAATGGATAGCTTCTCTATCCATTTGTTTGATGATGGGCACTTGGTTTGCTTTCATCTATTTGCTATTGAGAAAAACACAGCAATAAACATAGATGTGCATATATCTTCTTGGGTGTCAGTTCTGGTTTCTTTAGGGTATATTCCCAGTAGTGGAATTGCTGGGTCAAGTGGTATTTCTATTTGCAACTTTTTGAGAAAGCACCATACTACTTTCTATAGTGTTTGCACTATTTTACACTCCCGCCAACAGTCAATAAGAGTTCCAATTTCTCCATGACCTCACCAGCATTTGTTGTTTGCTCTTCTGTTGGACTCTGCTATTGTTAGTGGAGTGAGATGATATCCCACAGTTGTTTTAATTTGCATCTTTCTTAGAGCTAGGGACCTCAAATAAGCAAAACACTCCTAAAAAAGAGAAATAAGACAAGAGGCATCTCACTCCCTGATCTCATATCCTACTACACTGCCATGGTGGTCAAGATAATGTGGTACTGGTACAGTGACAGACACATAGATCAATGGACTAGAATTGAGAACCCAGAAATCAACTCATCTACGTATGGTCAACTGTTTTGGGTCAAGGAGATGAAACCAGGTAAGTGGGGGAAAGACAGCCTCCTTAACAAAAGGTGCTGGCAAATATGGAAAACTATCTGTAGAAAATTCAAGCAAGACCCACACCTCACACTATACACAAAACCCAATTCAAATTGGATCAAGAACCTAGGAGTAAAACCAAGGGCTATAAATTTCATTAGAGAAAAGCTTGGAAGAACTCTAGAAGTCCTAATCCACAGCATAAACAACCTTCCAGGTAACCTGAAAAAAACCTGTCATCAGGAGAGGATAAAATAGATGAATGAGGCCTTCTAAGAATCAAATCCTAGTGCAGATCAAAAAACTTCTCCAACAGGGTAAAAAGGAAAGCTACTGACTGGGGAAAAATATTTGATAATGATATGTCTGATAAAGGACTTATAACTAGAATTTATAGAATACTGAAGCATCACAACAAGATAAAAGTTAAACAATCCAGTTGCAAAATGGACACAGGATATGAACAGACACTTCACCAAAGAAAGACATTCAGATGGTGAACAAACACATGAAGAAATGTTCAAAATTCCTAGTTTTCTTTTTAATCTGTGTACATGTTGTATACTTCTAGAAAGTAGTACTATTTTTTTTATCATTCTCAGTGTTTGCCTGGCATAAATAACTCAATGATTTTTTTTAAATGAGTAATTTCTTGCCTTTATGGATACTTCAGTTTCCACCTTAACAAAAGAAATTGTTATCATCTTGAGCTGTGTGTCCACCAAATGGTAATATTGAGCTTTGGGATTTTTTATGAAAATCTTTGTCTTTTGTTTCTAACTATTAAACATTTTTATGAAGTAAAAATACTTTGCTAACAAACCAGGTTTCCATTAATCACATTATTTAATGGGCTGCTAACACTCTTGTTACAGATCATCCCTAGTTCTCTCTTCAAATATAATCTTTCTTTTTTAAGTAATAGTGACTTTTATTAAAGCACAATGTAATGTTCTGTTATATCCTTACTGTGAGGTTTTATATTTTACTACTACATTTTTTTCTAACTATAGATAATTTCCACTGAGTTGAATGGTTTTTGTTTTAATGAGAAACTGGCGAAAATCAAATTACTAAGATGATTTGGTGGTCTGCTCTCGGTGCATCATATCAGAAATTTCAATTATATGTCAATCCTATGTCTTCATCATAGTTTTTCTTATACAACATCCTATATTTGTAGAGTCATTCATGGCCCATTGGGAAAGGTTAGAAATATAATTAGACCTTTTCTCTAGACACTTGAGCAGTGGAATGCATGAAGGTTAGTAACAGTTTCCTATTAATTGCTCCCTTGTGGTTTTACAGTAAAGCCGTTAACTTATGTTCTGGGGCTGCTACCATAGCATCCTTGCACTGACATTTGAAGCAGTGATTAGAATGTCATTGCTTTCCAATACTTCATTGTTATTCAGGGGACACATCCGATGTCTTTCCCCTCATGCTGCAGGGATCACAAATTCAGACACAGAAAAAAATCATCTGTTTCTTTATCATCGGAATAGGCCTTTTGAAAGTGGGTTTGTTCTGAATACAGTGTTCATCCTGGACTCTGTTCAGCACAGTGTCACTGTCTTGTCTTTCAAACTAATGGGAACAAAGCAAAATCATTCTTTATGTGCAAAGCAGTGCACCCCAAGGGCAAAGCATCTATCAGTATGAAAAATAGTCAAGCAGCAACCAAGAAATTGTGCTTTGTGGAAGCTCATGGCTTTGAGTGTATGTTTGAGCCAGCACACTACCATGTTAGTTTTCCGAAATCTTTAAGCATAATAGTTTCTTATTCAAATGTCTTTCTTATCATTTGTACTGCTGCCTGAATTCAGCTATTGAACTTGTCCTGTCAGTATGTGCTTGTAACTCAACTAAGACTGAGATTTACTGGGCTAGAGAGTGCAATTATCCTCCTGTCTCAGGAATAAATCACAACGCCAAAGTCCTGCTCTTTCTCTATCCTACTTCATCCGTTTTTTAAAATTCCTCACCGTGTATAACATGAAAATCTCATATTTTAGTGAAGAATGCCATCTAGCCTCCTTCCTTTTTTTTTCCTTCTTTTGCTCACTCTCTTAATGTATGTGTGAGAGCTTGTGTGAACACATAATTTACAAATCCATCTATATGTCTATATAGAATTGTACTCCTTTGGTCTGTTACCTCTGCTCTGTTCTTATCAACAAGGTCATTTTAGGAATTTGTTTTAAAAAAAAAGAGAAAGGAAAAAGGAAACAGAAAGACTTTTTTATGTGCTTCACCTTAATGTAGATATCTGAAATATTGTGTTCTTGTGAGAAAAAAAATTACTTTTTGTCACCAGCAGTGGCTGAACAGTAGTTGCAAAATTGAAATGATCATGGGTGAATCTCTGTGGTGCAGGGTCAAGGGAAGTTAGAAGAATTATTAAACAGGCAAAATGCAGGAATGAAGGCAAAAGGTCCTCAGAAATGAGATTATTGAGGGCACAGAAGTTGGAATGGAGACTATATTTATAAAGTTTTGGAAAGTAAGAACCTAGGTTTAAAAAAAATACCACATTCCCCACTGGCTATAGGACAAGATAGGAACAAGTATAGCTTTTTTTTGTCAATGTAAAATTTCCCTCTGGTTCACTGGCATTCCAATAGTGATTAATGGCAATTTGAAGAAAATTGTTTTGCTGACATTATTTTAAAAACTCACCTTATAATTGTAAAATAAAATAAGCCACTTTCCATGAATGCACTTTTCATAAGAAAAAACAACCAACCAACAGTCTCACTGTTCAGAAAAGAAGATTTATTTTAGGGTTCCTTGAGGGACCGGAAGAGATAAAGAATGTGATTACACCTATGGGCATGTAAATATGGATACATATTGGACACATTTTTTTCATAAAACAGAGAATGAAAGGACACTTTGCTAGGACTGGAGAGAGTTTAGTACAAAGTTCAACATCACTGGTACGGTGTTGATGAAAGAGAAAAAAGTGCAACCAGAGTGCTATTTAGACTCAAGGATGGCAAAGCTTCATTTCACAAACAGTGGGCATTTGTTAGGAATGACCAATCCTTGCAAGAGGACATTATGCTTAGAAAGATAGCAAGTCAGTAAAAGAGAGAAAGACTCTCAGGGAGGTGAATTGACAATGACTGCTACAATAGTTCAAATATGTCAAAGATAATAAGGATGGCACAGGATAGGACAGGGTTCAGATCGGTTTGTTCATAGGGTTGCTATGAGTTGTACTTGAATCAACTCCTAACAACAACAATATATATCATAGAAAGGTGGACATAGAAAGTATGAGGCTTCAACATTTTAGAAAGGTGTGAAATGAAAATGAATGAGAAAAGTTAATTTTGGAGCATCACATTAATTGCTTGTCAGTGTTTCAATTGCAATGAATATGCAAAAGGAGGAAGGGGCTGTAAGTGAAAAAGTGTTTTTTTTTTACTTTAGGAGAAACATAAGATTGATTGAATGGATTTAAAATGAATATTCAAATGTGGGGATTTGGCGGCGTGAAAGGCAAATCTGGAAATTATGGTGCACTTAACCCTGACTGGTGTACATGAATAAGAACTTGAATGCTGACCAAATGATGACGGTTTGAAGAAGTCCAGAGATGCCTCACAAAGAAGACTTGTGATCTACTTCTGAAAGGTCACAGCCTTAATATGAGAAGGTTCTACTCTACATCAGGTAGGTCATGGGTCAGCATCTATTCCATGACAACTAACACCAAAAAAACATATACTTGGATAGTCCCAAGCCATTTAAGATCATTTTCTTTTCAAATTTAATGGCTACCTCTGTCTTACTTGAAAGGATTTTTTTTTCAACAATATAATGACATAGCAGAAAAATTGTGTGCTACTAGTAAAATTTTAACTTTAAAAAAATTATTCACTGTGTATGGTATAAAACAACACTGTGATGACCAAAGAAAAATTAATGCCTTTGTAGCTTAGAAGGAGGAGTGGCATCCACTTCCATAATAGCTTGTCTCTGGAAACCATATGAACCTGGAGAGAGGATGAAAGGCATCCAAGCGTAGAGAACTCTCTTTCACAGGGTTGCTATGAGTCCCCTGCGACTCCACAGCACTTAACAACAACAAACAACAGTGTTGGAGAAGAGTAATGAATATTCATGAGAGGATATGAGAACAAACAGGTGTGTATTGGAAAAATCTACATTCACAGCACTCCTTGGGGCAAGAATGGCAAAACATCATCTCGTGTACTTTGTGTATGTTCCTAAGAGACATTTCTTGGAAAGGAACATCATGCTTAGAAAGGTGGAGGGTCAGTGAAAGACAGAAAGAACATCAACAAGATAGATTGACACAGTGATTGTTGCACTGGGCTCAAGTGTGCCAGGGATAATTGAGAATGGTCCAACAGAGGACAGGATTTGGATCTGTAGTTTATAAGGTCGCTAGGAGTCACATTCAATGACACTTAACAACAACATCATTGTATTAAGCAACTATGTTCTGTGTAAAACTTGGAATTTATCAGTAAAGAAAGCTCAGGCAAAGATATCTGTATACTTAGAGCTTACAATCTTGTTGTATGCAACAAGAAAGTGATAAATATAGTGAAAAGTGAACTATTTATGTAGTAATAAATTGGGTTGCAAACATGAAAGTAAAACACAGTGAAGAGGATCCTAGATGCCAGGCAGATGTTCAAATTTCTGCTTAAGTAAGGAGAGTGGCAAGTGAAGCTTCATAGAGAAGGATTCAACTGAGTAAGGATTTAAAAGGGGTGAAGGAAGACTTACCCCCTGAGGACTTCTAGGCAGAGGGAATAGACAGTGCAAAGTCTTTTAGAAAGACCTCTCTTTGGGGGGGGGGTAGCAAAAAAAGTAATGGCTGTTGCCAAATTAAGTGAGAGAAGAAGAACAAAAGACAGCATTAAAAATACTTTGCTCAGAAGTTTTAACCTCTCTCAATATTCAGGTTACTAAATTTTAAGAGAAAAATATTGAGAGAATTAAATATTTTGGTTTCTGGTGTTGTTTTCTTTTTTTTTTTTAAAAAAAAATCACTGGTACAATGGAATACCATTTCTCAAAACAGAGATACCTGTCTGGTATTATGATATAATTTATTTTACACCATTAAAAGAATATATTGTTTTATAGGATCATAGGATCTATCATAGGATTATACTATCATAGTATCACAACAAATTGTGACTAACCTTGAGGAAAATGGGAATCCCAGAACAATTGATTGTGCTTGTGTGAAACCTATACTGGGACCAGTAATCAGTCCTCAGAACAGAGCAGGGAAACACTGAATGGTTCAAAATCAAGAAGGGAGTGTATCAGAGATGCAACCTATTTCCGTACCTTTCCAATCTGTATGCAAAACAGATTATTTGGGAAGCAGGGCTTTATGAAGAGGAATGTGGCATCAGGATTAGAGGAAGACTCTTCAACAACCCGTATTATGCAGATAACACAACTTTATTTGCTGAAACTTAGGCGAACCTGAAGTGTTTGCTGCAGAAAGTCAAGTACTGTAGTCTTCAATATGGATTGAAGCTCAATATCAAGAAGACAGATTCTCATCACTGGGCCAATAGACAGCTCCGTGATGGATGGAGAGGAGACTGAGTTTGTTAACAGTTACAGTTTGCTTGACTCCACAGTTGATACTCTTGGCACAAGTAACCAGGAAATAAAAAAAAAAAAAAACATTGAGAAAATCTGCTGTAAGGGACCTCTTCAGAGTACTGAAAAGCAACAATGTCAGTCTAGAGACCAAGGTACGCCTGATTCAGGGCATGATTTTTGCAATTACTTGATTTGCATCAGAGAGCTGGAAAATGACTAAGGATGACAGAAGAATCAATGCCTTCAAGTTCTGTTGAAGAAGAGTCTTTTACATACCATTGACAGCCAAGAAAACAAATAAGTCTGTCTAGAAGAGGGTGAAGCCAAGTTTCTCCTTGGAGGCTAGGATTTTGAAGCTCCATCTCACATAATTTGAGCACATGGCCGGGAGAGACCAGTCATTAGAGAAGGACATCATGCTTGAAGGGTGGAGGGACAGCCCAGGAAAGGAAGACCCCAGATGAGATGGATTGATACAGTAACTGGGACAATGGGGGTTGGAATTAGTGAGACTGACTCGGGACAGGGCAAGGTTCAGAGCTGTATAGCAACATAGTGTTGTTATATTGGTCGAAGGTGACTCAATGGCACATAACAACAACCACTTCATGGAATTGAAGTGATAGATCTGTTCCAAATAATTTATGGTGTCATTCATTGGTTTGCATTTATTTACTTTATGTTATTATTCATTGGCAAGTACGTTTAGTTTCTTCGTTTTTAAATCTTGAGTTTAATGTTTTGTACTCGTAGCCAAAGTCATTATCTTCAAGTCAGAACTAATTTATAAGCGACCTTCCATTAGGTTTCTGAGGCTATACGTAGCATGAGAGGACATTGTCCATTTTTTTTTTTCTTTCTCATAGAGCTGTTGGTGCATTTGAACTGTCAGAGCAGTAAGATCTTGAGTTAGAAGGACAGTTACTTATGGAGTCCACCATCAGAGCTCCTCTTTTATACGCTGGTTTATCAAAAGAGCAGTTTTTAAATTAAGGATTACCTCAAGATACTCTTTTTATCTAGTCATCTTCTCCACCCATTTATCTCAATCTTCTATTTGTGAAATATTAAGGTTGTAAATTCCACTGTTGTCAGAGACTGTCAAGTTGTTATAACTCTTAGGCACTCTATATACAACAGAATGAAATGCTAGCTGATTCTGTTCTGTACTTAAAATCATTGCTATGCCTGAGCCCATTGTTAAAACCACTGTGTCAGTTCATCTTGTTGAGGGCTTTCCTTTCTTTAATTGATTCTTAGCTTTATCCAGCATATTGTCCTTCTTCAGTAATTGAATCTTTCTGATATGATGTCCAAACTTCATAAGATAAACTTTCCTCACATTGAAGCAACAGTGTAGCTGTACATCTTAGATACGTAGACATGCTTTATTTTCTGCATGTAGATTCAATGTGTTCCTCGATATATATATATATTTACTTCTAGGTATAAATAGTAATATTTATATATAAGTATTAAAGTTTGTATATAGTATGATATATGGAACTCTGGTGACCTGGTGGGTAGGGAGTTGCAATGTCAATTCAGAATGCTAAAAGTGTCACTCTGCTGGGTTGAATCCTCTATTGGTTCCAAGGGAGAGAAATGGGCAAGCCCTTATGTCATTTACAGCCTCCAAAAACCCAATGGAGGTTCAAACATGAGTCAGTTCTGATTTGATGGCAATGAGTTTGAGCTTTTATATTTATATATAGTTTATGTATACTTTATGTATACTTTATATATTGTTGTTGTTGTTGTTGTTAAGTGCCGTCGAGTCACAGGCGACTCATAGCGACCCTATGAAGGAGAGCCCTCGACGCTTGGGTGCCTCTCATCCTCTCTCCAGGTTCATAGGGTTTCCGAAGGCAAGATATTACGGAAGTGGATGCCACTCCTCCTTCCAACTAGTATATTAGATATTTTTTTTTATGTGTGTACCGTCAAATTGGATCTGACTGGTACGGGAGGCGATTGTTCCTCCTTCTTCAGCAGAGCATCTGGTGGATTTGAACCACGCACCTCTGGGATTGCAGTGCAGTTTCCTGCCACTAGGCCCCCAGATATACTTTATATATATATGGTTTGCTGGGATGCTGAGTCTTGTGCTATTGGGGTGTCAAAGACCATAACGGTTGCCCATGGTGGACAGTGTTTTTATGTAGCTCCCAGTTTAAGAGAGGTTTGGAAGCAGGAGTGACATCCACTTCCTAAACTGCATGCCTCTGGAAATGATACACTTAGAGAAATGACCATAGTTATAGAAAGGATTCAGAGTTTGTGTTCATAGTGTCACTATGAGTCATGTGCAACCTGACAGCAATCAACAGAACAATATATCATCTATATAATTCTTAATTTCCATGGGAAATAGAAAACTTTTTAAAAGGTCTTATCTCTATTTTAGAACTACAATTTTTTTTTTAAAAAAAAACCTAAATTCATGTTTCATTCTCTTTCTTCTTAGTGACAGACAGGAGAGGTCTACATGCAACCTCAGCCCTCCCCCTGTCCTCTGTTGGCATCTCCCCTTCTGGTTTAACTGTTGCTACTCATCTCCTTATAGCATCTCATCTATTTTTCCCCCTGTGCCTTTCAGGTGTCTTTTTGAAAGTGTAACACATCAATGGATAGTTGGGAAACCATCATGTCTGCCCTGGGATTTGAAGTTAGTTTGTCATCTACCCACTGTTCTAAGGGTTCAAGTTTAAGAAGGAGAAGTAGAGAGAGAGAGACCCTTCACTCACATTACAAATCACAACTCTTTTACTTGCTTCTTTCTCTTGCTTTCTCCTCACCATTGTCTTTCCATTCCAGTTTTGTGTGTCACCTCTCCCAGAAAGGGTGCTATGCTTCCTCATAAGAAGCTAAAATTGCATTATGGTAAGGATTCTCCTTACTCTATACGTGTGCCTTATTCTTTTGGGTTGTCAGACCTGGCTCTTGACATTTAATTGGAGGTTTCTAAAATGTATAGTCCTTGAGTGGTGCAAAAGGTTATCACTGTTAGTCACTAACTGAAAGACTAAATATTTGAATCTGACCAAAGATCCTTAGAACAAGTACCTGGTGATTTATTTTCAATAAGCAAGATGCTGGCAAA
>NW_006399763.1:30471039-30474723 GCF_000299155.1 Elephantulus edwardii | reverse complement strand
AGGCTGCACAGGGGAGTGGACTTGCGGGGAGGGATTCTAAAACAATGAAAGAATTTTTTAATTTTGTTTTTACTTTTCACAGAGAAGAGTGAATTGGGGGGGCAGGGAAAAAAGTGCAACAATAAATTAATGGAAACCCTAAGGAAGACTGAAGGATTTGTATTGTATTTGTAGTGTTGGTGAAGAGTATTGCATATACTACCAAAAGAACAAACAATTTTATCTTGGAAGAAGTACCAGAGTACTCCTCAGAGGCAAAGGTGGTAAATTTTTGTTTCACATACTTTGGTCTTGCTGTAAGTCAAGAAGTACTTGAAAAAGTACATGATGCTAAGAAAAATCAGTGAAAAAGAGAAAACCCGTCACTAAGATGAACTGATACAGTGAGTGCAACATTGGGCTTGAATAGGGCAAAGATGGTCAAGGCTAGGTCATGGCTTCAATCTCTTGGTCATAGGGTCACTATGAGATGTTGTTGATTGATGGTACTGAACAATTTGGTGACATAATTCTATTTGAGAAACATAAGATCATCATATGTCAGAGCCTACTCTTTGGCAACTGCTAGATGTTCTAGAATTTTTCTGCTTTAACTTTTGATTCTCAAAAGAAAAAAACTCAAAACTTTGGATTCTACTACTATTTCAGGCAAAAGAATTATTAGTATTTATCTTGCTATTTATTTTGTGGTTACCCTGTTAACAGATGCTTTAAACTCAAAGGGTAAAAGCTTATGAAGTAACAGGGGAACTGTTGTTATGTGTGGTCAAGTTGCTTGCAACTCATAGCGACCCTATGTACAATAGCCCTGAAACCTGCACTATCCTATGACAAATTTACTGTCTCTGACACACCTACCCTTTTTACCCTAGTCACTAAATTAATACACCTCATCGAGGGACTTCCTCTTTTTTCTTTGTACCTCTACCCTTCCAAGCATGATGCTCCCTCTCTAAGGACTGGTCCCTCCTTGCAACTTGCCCAGAGTATGTCAAAGCTTCAGAATCCTTGCTTCCAAGAAGCAGCCTGGTTTCACCATCTCTAGGATGAACCTGTTTGTTCTCCTGGCAGTCCATGATATATTCACAGTCTCCTCCAGCACCACAGCTCAAAGGCATCAATGGTAAAGAATTGAGATTGTTAACAATTTGCTTTTCTCCACAATCAATATTCTTGGTACCAGCAGCCAGGAAATCAAGAGATGAATTAACATTGGGAAAGTCTGCTGTCAGGGACCTCTCTAGAGTACTGAAGAACAATGATGTCAGTCTGGAGACTAAGGTGTGCTGAATTCAGGCTATTGTCTTCACAATTGCTTGTTATACTTCAGAGAGCTGAACAATGACTAAGGATGATAAAAAGAGAACAGGACAATAGATAATAATTTTTTCCATAAGATGTGTTTAACAGAATATTTATTCTCAGTGATGAATAATTAATTCATGTGACCCTAAACTGAATTTCTAATGACTGAAAATTATAAGGCAAAATCATATTTAAGTCAGAAACATAAATATTTTTGCACAAGTAATAAAATTGTTATTTTGCTTTTTTAAAGCATTTACTCTAAAATGGAATGTTTTCAAGGATATAGCTGTCAAATATAGCCTTACTAAGCCAGATTTCTTGATTTTATCTTCACATGATTAAAATACCCCCCTCATACAGTAGAGTTGGAAGAGAATTTATTTCAAGCAAATGTGGTAATAGAAGAAGCATAACCTTGGGAAGGTTGTAGGAGAGTTGAACAGGCTTGTTTCTCTCACTAGAAGCAAGGATTGCACAAAATTGTTATGCTAAGCCTCAGTTTCATTGTTTATAAAATGGGATGTAATGACAATTTATGGACTATTTGTCAGATTGTCTAAGATAATATATTTGAGATTTCTCTGTGGATTTTTAATAATATATTATACAAATATTGACTAGGATTATTAATAATAGAAAAAGTGACTAGGAGGAATAATTTTCTTTAAAAAATCAACTTAGAATTTATGTAATATCAAATGTTAATATAGTTTAGGTAACTGTCTGTTTTTAAATGACATCAATCTATATATCCTTTGGAGATCTACTATGTCCCTAGAGTACTGCAGTGCTTATAACTAAAAGGCATGAAATAACAATTTTATTTCCTTGTTAAAATTGTCTTTTAAGATGAAATAACTAAAAGGAGAGGAATGAGCAATGGATAGTGTCATAGGCAGGACGAAATGACCAATTGACTTGCATTTGAATTATATATCAGAAAGCGCTGGTGGCATAGTCTGCAGGGAGTCACACTTACCAACTCAAAGCTGACACCTCTGTGGAGATGTGAATCCACCGATGATTCTGAGGGAGCAAGATGGGCAATTTCATTGCTGATAATTTATAACCTTGTAAATACAATAGAGGTTTACAAACGAGTCAGTTCTAATTTGATAGCAATGTGTTAAGTTATATAAACTGTATTTCAATAAATAGGCAGTTGAAGAAACATTGATTTCTTTTAAAAATCCTTTTGGAAAATGTTATGGCTTATTTTCTCACTTATTGATTCTATCATATAGTTAAATAATATTTCAAAAATTGAGACAAAAGTTATAACATACTTGTAGCATATATTTCTTGGTTTAGATTCATTAAGTAATTACTGTTATAAGATTGTGAGTTCAACAATAGGATTCTTTGGTCAAACAATGACCTTTGGTTTCACAGGAAAAGACTGATATAATATTGTGCTTCACTTTAAATTCTTTTCCCTATTTTGTACTACTGCCCTGTTAATCACACTGGAGAAGGATGAGGAATTTCCTCTCGTGTGATTAACAGCTTCCGAAAACCCTCTAGTGAGTCAACTATGGCTTGATTCTGACTCAATGGCACACAACAACAACAATATTCTTTACTACAGATTTTCAAGATTACTTTTAATCATATAACAAAAGTGAAGTTCAAGCATTAATTAATTAATTGATTAATCAATCAATCAATCAAGTAATTAATATCTTCTTGCCCTGGAGTTGGAAACAACTAAAAAATGACCTTCCATTGGGCTTCCAATTTTTGTAAATTACTCCCCTTTCTCCCATTGAGACTCTAATGGATACCAACCACCAATATCAAGAAAACAAAAATCCTTACCATTGGAACAAAATGCAACATCATAATAGATATAGAAAAGGTTGGAATTGCTCATGACTTCATCTTACTTGAATCTTCAATCAAAACCTTGGTACTAGCAGTCAAAAAAATCAAAAGGCTTACCACTTTAGGAAAGTCTGCTCTCATATAGCTCTCCAAAGTTCTTAGGAACGCTCAAATTTAAAGACTAGAAAAGCCATTTTGGTATGGGGTGAGGTTTTTTGGGGGGTTTATTTTTGCATTTTTTGTGATTTTAATGAAAGTTTAAAAAGTGGGTTAGGTTTTCATTCATACATTGTTGCATGTTTCCCTCCCCTCTTCATTCTCCCCAAATTCACTTTGTAATGCATCCCTTGTTCCAGATTGTCAATTGTCATGCATACAATGCTAAATCATACACTCTTTTCAGGCAGCCTCTTCCCTCATCTGTTCCAATGCAGTGATGATTATCTATCCACTCTTTTCCTATTCCTTATCCAACTTTTTGCGTCAATCCTATTTTATAAAAATGGTGTTATACAGTATTTGTTATTTTGTGACTGCAGTATTTCACACAGC
>NW_006399763.1:30460579-30469044 GCF_000299155.1 Elephantulus edwardii | reverse complement strand
TTTCCAGGATGAATCTGTTTTCCTAGCAGTCCATGGTACTCTCAATACTCTTCTCCAGCACCAAAGCTCAAAGGCATCAATTTTCCTTCTATCCTCCTTAGTCATTGTCCAACTCTCAGATGCATAACAAGTGATTGCAAAGACCATGGCCTGTATCAGACGCACCTTAGTCTCCAGAGACACACCATTGCTCTTCAATATTTTAGAGAGGTCCCTAACAGCAGACTTTCCCATTGCAATACGACTTTTAATTTCCTGGCTACTGGTGCCGAGAGTGTTGGGTGGGCCATCTACTTCCTAAATAAAAGAATTTTAAAAGCCTATGACCACTGAACAAAGGCTATAGCTATAGGAGTATACTGGTAGAGCCCAGATTTAAAATCAGTTGAAATGAGAAAAATCAATAAAGGTAGAGGGTCAGCAAAGGAGAGGGGAGACCCTCAAACAGGTGGGTTGACATGGTGACTACTGCAATGGGCTCTTGTGTATCAGGAAGTGTAAGGATGGTGCAGGACAAAACTAGGTTCAGATCTTTTGTTCATAGGGTCACTATGAGTCGTACTCAACTTGATAGCACCTAACAACAACAACATACAAATAGGGCAAGATCATACAGATAAGGTCTGTTACTTTTTCCACAAAGGTATTGGTTATTGTTTCCATTAAACTGAATGGATTCAGTGGCAAAATTTGAGAATCTCACCCTCAGGAAAGAAGAAGCAAAGAATGAAGAGTATGCACGCTTCTAAACCAAAGATTCTTGCACCACTCAGATTGGGGCCTACAGGAGTAACAGAAGGAGTTGCAGAAAAGAACCAGAGATCTGATGTGAAATACACAGTTAATATTGCCACTGCTACCCCCTGGAAGCACAGCTAGGGGCCTACCAAACTTGCTGGAGGACTGGGGTGGGGTAGGGGAGATATCAAGATTGGTGGGACTAAAAGAGCTTTGTAACACTGCCCCAAAGTCACAGGATTGACGGCTGAAGGGCCTTTGAGCATACTTTAGAAGCTGACCTGACAGAAATTTTATCCCATTACATTTTCTAATAAGGTTCATAAGTTTGGAAATAGAAACAAACAAAACCCCAAACTAATGTTCTAAGCCACAGTATTGTAAGTTTAAAGACTAAGGTGTACATGATCCAATCCGTGGCCTTTTCAATTTCTTCCTATGCATCTGAAAGTTAAACAATGAATAAAGATGACAGAAGAGTTGATACTTTTATGTTAAAGTGTTGGAATAGAGTAATGAATATCTCTTCAACTGCCAAAAGAACAAACTAATCTTTCTTGGAGAACATGTATCTAGGATGCTCCTTGGATGCAAGGATCATGAAACTGTCTCATATACTTTGGTATGTTGTTAGGAGAGGCCAGTTGTTAGAAAAAGACATCATGCTTGGAAAGGAAGGTTGGTAAAAGAGTGGAAGACTCTCAACTAGATTGACCTGTGACAATGGCTCAAGTAAATCAAAGGACAGGGCAGGGTACATATGGTCACTATGGGTGATAATTTCCTTGATGGCACCTAACAACAGCATGTTTCTTATAAGAAGCGCTGGTGGTATCCATGCATCTCTAGTGGCCTAGGGGTCTGTTATGACAAAGTTCACTGGGAATTCTGCTGTTGTACAAAAGGCAATGCATTTCTGGCAGTTCATATCCACCAGTGGCTTGCAGGCAGAAAAAAAAAAGCCAATTTCTTCCCACGTGATTTATAATCTCAGAATCCCAACTCTAGGCTCATTTATGATTGAATTCCAACTCAATAGCAATGAGAGGTAGCACAGTGATTAAAGGGTGCAGCTGCCACCCGAAATGTCTACCCAAAATTTGAAACTGACTAGCCTCTATTGGAGCACTATGCTGCAGCTCAGTCCATAAGGATTTACAGCCTTGGAAACTCCATGGATCTACTCAGTACTCTAGGGTTGCTGTGAGTTGAAATCGACTTGAGAGAAGCAGGTTTGGTTGGTAAATTTATTATGTAGAATTGATATATCCTTTTAAAACAAAACAAAACAAAACAAAACAAAACAATACCAAAAAACCTAGTCAAAGCTCTATGGTTAGAGCAAGTTTGTAGCTAGTCAGGAAAATTATTTGGTGCTGCAGGCAATTTGTATATATCTAACTGGAGAGCTGTTATCATAAAATACCTCACTGAATTTGAAAAGGTTAGGGAGTTTCGGGGGGTTATCACACACAGCTTCTTCATCTTGCCTGAGGTCATGTAATTTGTGCCCGTAAAGAACAAGGAACGAATTGGAAGGAGAAGGTTCTATGTGCTTGCTGGTTCACAATGGTGGGCATTTGATTTATTCAATCCTTGTGCTTTTATTCAGTGGGGGGACGGCTTATCAGAGCTCTGCCAACTCTCAGTGTTTTAGCGGTGTTACAGTATCCGCCTGGGTCGCCGTTTCTATATCTCTTTTATAATCTGCCCAGCTTCTGAGAAATTATTACCATTTCCTTCTTCCTACAATCAAAATGTCAGTGCTTCCCACCAAATAGGTTTTGCTCCTTGACTAGGAACATGCAGACCCATAAAAAATTTATGTGAATCAAGTTGATAAAGACAGAGCAGCAGCCCTTTCCCAATAAAACATGAACCACATTTTCTTAAATAGGTCAAAAAACAACTCTTTTCAAAGGAAAAAACACAAAGTGTCTTCTTGCAAAACCAGATTACTTAACTATACATTCTCGGTAAATACAGAGTGATCAGTTTGTGCAAAGTAGAGAAATCTTTCCTATCATAAGGAGTATAAAAAATTACATTTGTTTGCATCCTTCAGAGCATTTGGGTACATTATTATCTGTTTTAGCTGCCCTTTTATTAATTATTTCAGACACGGTTCTGCTCCAGTTGTTTTTAATGTTGTCTCTCTTTTCTATGAATGAAGTTATAGCCAGAGGAGAGAAATGGTGCCACAATCACCCTTCCTTTAGTCTGTGAGGACACTAGACCTGAATAGAATCCTCACAGAGACACCTGGATTGAGAATACCTGGCCACTCTGGAAAAAGAGGATTCAGAAGAGCTGGCAGTCATTTTTCAAATATATTTAGGGCACTTGAAACCCAATTAAAGTAATTGAAGTTAGGCACTTAATGAAAAGATTGGATTCAGTCGGCTTGTTTTTCCAGTCATTAAATTTTACTAAGCCTGTTCTCACTATGGTTCTAAGACTTAGGATTGTTTTATTTTTGGGTTTGTGTTTTGTTTTATTTTGTTTTTCCCGGGATGAATAGAACCTTCTCCCCCTTCCCCTATTACTGTCTGCTCAAGCTGTTCAAAATATCACAAAAATAAAATCATTCTTAAAATCCACTTATAATTGACTTTCTGGCAGGTTTTCAAGGCTATAAATTCCACTAGAGGAGACTGCCAATCTTTCTTATACCGAGCAGCTGGTGAATCCCAACTGCCAGAAAGATGCGGCCTTTGGGTTAGAAGCAACTGTCTACGGACAACATCACCAGAGCTCCACTGAGACATGTACTCAAATTTGTACAGGTTAGTGATTATGTTTCTAAGAATGAATAGTCTGATTAGAATGAATAGTTATGGAGTAACCTGGAAATAGAAGGACTGTGTTTTGGGGAGTATGAAGGAAATGTATCTAGTAGGGTGGTGATCCAGTGTTTCTCCTCCTAGTCCTAATTCTCAGCGCTGACTATGTGGAACAGCTCTGTGCTCCAGTCTGGAACTTGAGCTCTACCACATTCTTATAAACCCAACACTCTCCTATGCTCACATACACAGATAAACAAATACAACATCAACCCAGAGAAGCTAATTTTCAAATTAATGAATTAGCCCAGGTTTAAACTTAGACCTAATGTAGTAATCATTTATTTGTCTAGCAAGCTGTGGTTTGATTGCAGACCATGATTGACCATTAAAACAATGAAACTCTGATTGCATACACAAGGTAGCTTTGATTTTTATCTGTTAATTCACATCCAGGGAGGCACTTTCCAAAGCTAAGAAGTCCCATTAGCACACAAAGTGCAAATTGTATAGATACACATCTAGCAACGACTGATATTAATATATTGCTCTTTTTGGTATATAATTTGGTGATATTTTAAAAGTTATTCTATGAAATGAGAGTAGTAGGATCTTCTCCTAGTGTTTTTACTTTGTATATTACTTGTTATTAGGCAAAATGATCAACATTTTTGCACTGAGTACTAATGATATTTGAATTACCTGCACCACAGTATTCTAATAAGTATTAATAAAGACTGAAAAATCCATTAGAAAAAGGATAATACCAATAAAGAAAAAGAATAAAAATAAAAACAGTCAACACTTAATAATGACTGAATTAGTAAATAAATGAACAGGTTAATGAATGAAGTAAAGCATAATATATCAATATTTGTTTTTATTTAGCTCACATTTACCCTTTAATTTGTCATGCATATATGTTCTTGAAACTATAGTCATCTAATTTATTGAGCCTTGGATTGATGGGGCCTAGATATCTGTTTTTCCCAAGTGCCTTTGTTGATAATTTGAGTTCTCTTCTGCAGGGTTATTTTAGTTCCTTAAGTTGTTGACTGAGTTTTATTTACCAAATAGGTATACAACATATGATGATTATTATGAGTTAAGTATTTTTTCCTATGTTCTTTATAAGTATTAATTAATGAACTCTCATAACAACCTTGTAAGCCATTATCATCATTCACATTTTTTATTTGCAATCACTGAGGCACAGAGAAGTACATTCTTTGTCTAAGGTCACACAGTTAGATGCTAGCAAAACTAAATTGGAAATCAGGCAATCTGACTTCCACACTCTAAACTGTTAATGCCATTTATTTCTCTTGTAGTCTTTCACATTCTGTCTTTCATTCTTTTTGGATTGATTGCTCTTGGATTTATTTATGCTATGTTAAAATAAATTGTTGAATTGGATAATATTTGCTGGGCTCTTCTATGTTGGGGTTTTATTTTAATTGTAGAATATATAAAGATGAACAAAAAGACTCCTGAAACTTTAAAGATGTTATAACATGACACACAGACTAAAGATGGGAATTATCGCTACCACTGACTTAAAACCATGATGTGCTAACTTGTTTTTCTCTATAAATAAAAATTGAGATAAGCTTTCACAGAAAGGAAATTTATTTTGGGAAATGATTCAGAGTACAGGAGTTAGTAATGATAAGAGTATTTCACAAAAAGTATTTAATAAAAATACAAGCAATACAGGGGTGTAGTACTTAGATAATCATCACTATTAGAAAGTGGGACTCCAAGAAGCTTATTGAAGAACACCTTTGAGATATAGCAGAGGAGAATTTTAAGGTATTGACTTCTCTTTTCATTGGTAACAGTTTGCTCAAGGGATGTTAATTCTTTCACATTTCCAGGATGTACACACACCAGAATGGTTAAATAGTTCCACAGATGTTTCAGGCATTAAT
Source organism: Elephantulus edwardii (assembly GCF_000299155.1). Classification (NCBI taxonomy): domain Eukaryota; kingdom Metazoa; phylum Chordata; class Mammalia; order Macroscelidea; family Macroscelididae; genus Elephantulus; species Elephantulus edwardii. The sequence continues at coordinate 30,463,592 of NW_006399763.1, read as the reverse complement.
GCCTGAGATGGCTCAAGAAAAAGAAATAAAATAATATAAAAGACCGTGAAAACAACTGTTTGTTATAGCTGTTAGAGTAAATACGTTGGTTCAAGACCCTTCTGGAGTCCTTGATTGGTGAAAATGGCTAATGTGAGCAATTGCTAACCCCAAGACTGCAAGTTTAAAGCCACTCAAAGTATCTCAGAAGAAATCCCTGGCAGTCTACTCCCCCAAAAGACAGATGTTGAAAACACTATGGAGCACTCTGGAGAACTCTCTAGATTTCTTCTCTGGAAGCCATTGGGTTTTGTGAAGCAGAATTCATTCCATAGTAAATTGTGGAGTTAAAAAAAACTGGAGTGTTAGGATGGGAAACAGAAGTAAGCCTTAAAATTCAATATTTCATAACATTTAGAGGTAGAGGTCTCATCTGGTGACCTTATCTTTGTATGTGTTCTTGTCATACTATGTGTTCACACTGGGGAATTTTCAACTGAGGCTTTTTTTAGTAATATAAAAGATTCATATTTTTTATATAAGTAATATCAAAGATAGCACTTGGAAAAGTGATATATGTCCTCATGAATGTCCCTCTTTTTCCAGCAGAGCATCTGGTGGATTTGAACTACATACCTTCAGAATTGCAGGACAGCTTCTTGCCACTAGGCAACCAGAGCTCCCTAGTAATTGAGGGTTTTTTAATGATATTATTGAAGGCAGTGATCACATTTTATGAGTTTATCTTATGCACATAGATATACAGAAAGATAAAGACATCAATACTTTCTTTGAAAAAATAGAAATTAGTCATTTACTGTTTTTAAACAGTCAATAATGGAGAATGTCTCCAAAACCTTCTGATTGTATTTCTTAAATTCTTTTGCCAGATTACTTCAAAAGTATCCCTGTTGATGGCTCACTTACAGTCTTCATTTACATACTGCTTTCAAGTAAACATCCAATGAAGTGCATAAAGCTAAAGTCCCTTTACAATTGTACCTAACTTCCATATCATTTTGCATCTCACTGAGTATTAAGTGGTGGACATGAACCAAAAAGTCTACAGTTTGAAGCCATTAGCTGCTTAGCCAGAGAAAGATGGACATTCCCTATCTGTTTATATTAATGAGATAAGAAACTCAGGGGAGGGTTGCCAAGAATGAGAATTTACTTCAACACAATGCATTTGTGGGTTTTGTCATTGTTCACTATTTTAATAGGAGAGTAAATTTATTTTGGTCTGTCTTTATTATCTAACACTCATTGAAAATGTACATGAATAAAAGACATGCAAACATGATCGTGCTGAAAATTATCCAAAAACATCAGTGGAAACTGCCATATGTGCAGGCTGGGTTTAGAAGAAGCTGTGGTAGATTGTAGCCAACATTGGATGGATCTTAGCTGAAAGCAAAGAGTATCAAAGGAATGTGTTAAATTGACTGTGCAAATGCATTCTACTCTGTGGATCACATCAAACTGTGGTTGACTTAGAGAAGAATAGGAATCTCAGAATACTTGATTGTGCTTATGTGAAATCTATGCTTGGATCAGGAGGTAGTTGTCAGAACAGGGCAAGGAAATACTGCATGTTTCAAAATTAGGAAAGGTGTACCTCAGGGATGCATCCTATCTCCACAGTTTTTTAAATCTATATGCAACAGATCATCCAGGAGGCTGGGATCTTTGAGGAGGAATGTGGCATCAAGATTACAGGAAGAATAACATAAAAGTCTCCAATGTGTAGATGACACAATAATTTTTGCTGAAACTGAGAAGGATTTGAAGCATTTGCTGCACGAATTCAAGGACTGCAGCTTTCATATGAATTGACGTTTAACCATCAAGAAACAAAGATTATCACCACTGGGCCAATTAACAGCATCATGATACATGGAGATTGAGATTGTTAACAGCTTTAGCTTGCTTGACTCTACAATCAACACTCTTGGTACCGTCAGTCTGGAAATCAAAAGATGAATTAATTGCATTGGGAAAATCTGCTGTCAAGAGACCTCTTCAGAGTACTGAAGAGCAATGGTGTCAATCTGGAGAAAAAGGTGCACCTGATCCAGGCCATGGTCTTAGCAATTACTTACTGTGCAGGGAGAGGGACAATGACTAAGTATGATAGAAAAAGAATTACAATTGTTGCCACTGAGTTTTGGTGCTGGAGAAGAGTATTGAATACGCCTTGAATGTTAAAAGAACAAACAGGTCTGTCTTGGAGAGGGTAAAAACAGGCTGTTCCTTGGAGGAAAAGATGTTGAAGCTCCACCTCACATACTTTAGGCATGTTGCCAGGTAAGATCAATCCTTGGAGAGGGACATCATGCTTGGAAGTATGGAGGGACAGCACAAGAAAGGAAGACCCTCAATGAGATGGATTGACTCAATGACTAAGGTTATGGGAGTAGGTGTGTAAGAGACAATGAAATTGGCTCGAGATAGAACAGGGTTCAAATCTGTTGTTGCTATGAGTTGTAGGCAACTTGATGGCACATAACAACAAAAAACACATTTGTCCTGTACCTACAACTTCCTTATATTTTTCTCCAATCTAGCAAACTCTTGAACACCTTACAAAGCTCATTTCTTATAAGCGCCTTATTTTCCATGAAACTTCTTGATTCCCCTTATCTAAACAGGGCAGAAACAATCATTATTTCCTCTTTGTTCACTAATTTTCTATGTTGTTGTTATACCTCTACTATTATTTTTATTCATGAGTATTTTAAATTACTTCTACTCCTTTTATGAGCTAATCATTATGCCATGTACAGCTGTTAATACTTGAGACTTGAAAAAAAAATTAGAAGTGGACTTATAAAGAGAACTTTCTATAAGAGAGTTCTGAAGTCAGAAGTAAAAAAAAAAAATCCAGTCATAAATGCCGTTGTTGTTGTTATGTACCATCGAATCGTTTGCGACTCATAGCGACCCTATGTACAAGAGCCCTCAACGCCTGTCTATCCTGTGCCAACCTCGCTGTCTCAAACACATTCATTCCCACCACTCCACTCACAGAATC
>NW_006399763.1:30451783-30459818 GCF_000299155.1 Elephantulus edwardii | reverse complement strand
GGACCTCCTTATTGATTTTGAACCATGTAGTGTCTCCTTGCTATGTTCTTACGACTGCCTCTTGGTCCAAGTATAGGTTTTGCATTAGCACAATCAAATGTGAGCACATCCAGGGCAGCGCCTGTTTGTTGAAATAAATCAATTGGTATGAAGTTATAAGTAAGGAATATAATTATATAAAGGGTATCATGAGAGTGTTGATGACTTAATGGTAAGAAGTTTTGCTGTCAACCTGAAGGCAGGCTATTTGAATACACCAGTTGCTCCTTGGAGAAAGAAGGGCAATTTCCTCCCATGCGGTTTATAGTCTGAAAATCCACTACTATGTACCACTTCCATCTTCTTACCATTGCTTCCTGTTTATATGGTACTTGCTGAAGTTTTTCAATGTCTTTCAGTTCTTTCAGGTAAAGTGAATATGTGTATTCCCTCCATCTTTTTTTTATGTTTTCTGGTCATTGAATATGTCACCCATAGCATATTTCAAAATTATGACTCAAAGCTTAAATTTGTTTTTCAGTTTCTCTTAGCTTGAGAAGTAGTACTTCCCTTTTTATTCTCAGATTCCACCTCTCTACACATTCCAATATAATACTTTGTTTTGTCTTTCCAAACTGCCCTTTGAAATCTCTTTTGTTCAGCTCTTTTATTTTGACGTTTTCCTTTTGTTTTGGCTTCTTGATGCGCCAGTGCAATCTTTAGAGTCTTTTCTGACATCCATTTCATTTTTTTTTTCTTTCTCCTCTGTTTTTTGTAATGATCTTTTGCTTTCTTCATGGAAGACATCCTTGATATCATCCCACACCTCATCTGGTCATTGATAATTTATGTTCAATGCCTCAAACCTATCACTAAATTGATCTTGAAATTCAGATAGAATTATTCAAGATCATGTCTTGGTTCCTGTACACATATTGTAATTTTCTTTGGCCTCAATTTGAACTTGCGTATGCTTAATTGATGGTCTGACCCACAGTCTGTACCTAGTCTAGTTTTGACTGCCAATATTGATCTTCTCCAACAATTTGTTCCACAAATATATCTGATTCCTATGGAGCTGTCGGGTGAGATCCATGTTCACCTGCTATGCATCTGAGAGCTGGACAGTGAATAAATATGACAGAAAAATAATTGACAACTATGAGCTATGGTGTTGGAGAAGAGCACTGAACATCTCATGGAAAGGAAAAAGAACAAACATATATGTCTTGGAGAGCGTGCAGCCAGAGTGCTCTTTATAGGCAAAAATGATGAAGCTCTTCCTCATATACTTTGGGCATGTTGCTAGGAGGTGCTATTCCTTGGAGAGGGACATGATGTCAGGAAGGGTGGAGGGTCGATGAGGGAGAGGAAGACCCTCAACCAGGAGGATTGATGTGGTGACATCTGCAATTGACTCTTGTGTGTCAAGAAGTATGAGGAGGGTACAGATCGTACACGATAGAACAAGGTTCAGATCTTTTGTTCATAGGGTCACTATGAGTCGTACTTAACTCAGTGACACCTAACAACAACAATAAATGCTTTAACCCATTCCTGCGTGCCACAAGGATATTTTTATTAGTTATTAACCTGATATTTCTCAACAGATCCATGAGAGTAAGATTGCAACCTAGTAAGTATAGTTTTTTCCCAACACATGGGATTGCCATGAACTGGAATCAACACTATGGTAATGAATTTTAGATTGTTTCTCTGGTGGCTTAGTGGTAAGGAACTATGATACCAACTCAAAGATATGTAATTTAAACATATCAAACGTTACACAAGAGAAAGTTGAACAATCTCTTCTAGTGAGATTTACTACCTCTAAAAACACATTAGGGTCAATTATGAGTTGGTTCTGACTCAACAGTACTAAAAAATTCCAACTTCACAGAGATTCTATGAAGGAGTTATTCTTAACTATCATTTTGGTGACAAGAAGACACCAAACACTTACTTAAATGTATGTAGTGATATCGCAGTGTGAATTTGAAGTGTGAGCTCCAAGTTTAGTTTTCCTTCCTCTGTTTCTCTGCTCTTTCAGCCAACATAATTAATCACCAACAATTCCTCTGTACACTAAATTTGTCACACAAGTGCCAAAACTATTAATGCACTGGGTTAAAAAAAGTCAGATAACATTCAAAGGAAAATTAGAACATTACCAACCAGCTTTCTCTGAGAACTTAGACCTTAGCATAAAAGTGAATAATAAATCAATAAATAAAGCTATTAGTTATTAGAAACTTGACTGTTATTTTTATTTTTAATATAGAAATCACATTACTTTGAGTTAACACTTTTTAGAGAAAATTTCATCTATTTATCCCCAGCCCATCTGCTGGAACAAGTTTGGAAGTATTATTTTGAATCTCATGAAGAGGAAATATATATTAGTATAGCACATATTGCATGAAAGATCACTGTTGTCACTTGAGTCATACCCAGGTGAATATGCTACCTGATGAACTGGACCTTATCTCTCTGAAAATTACTTTGGTCTTCACTTCTACTCATCTGAAACATTTCATGAATATGTCTGATTAGAAGGCATGAAATAAAAACAAAATTCTTCTCTCTGTGAAAATTCCTCTTGCCATTTATAATGTTCCATTTAAGGAATTTATCAGTGACTATAAAACTCATAACGTAGAACCACTGTAATAAAGCAGGTCTGACATGGGCGGTTGGGAGGAGAATAGGATAAGTGGCTAGATAATGACCATCGCATTGGAACAGATGAAAGAAAGAACTGTTAAAAAGAATATATGATTAAGCATTATACATACAACAGCCCAGAATAAGAGGCAAATCATTGCGAAGAGGACTGGAGGGGATGGGGAGGTAGGTAATTTTGCAACAAAGAATAAAAGTTTTTTTTTAAAAGTGAACTTGATGAGGTGGGAGTGAGGGAGAGAGGATAAAATGTGCAACAAAGAATGAATGAAAATCTAACTTCTCTGTAAATATGCATTAAAAACACAAAACACTCATATCATTATGTAATTCTTATGCATTGGCTATTCTATTAATGACTTTACTTATCCAAAAATGACCAGTAAAGGGCTATGGTCTAATAGTAAATTGAATATAATTCTTCTGTGTTTTATTAACTGAACACATCTTTTTAGTATATATTGTTGTTTTTGTTAGGTATAGTCCAACCAAGTATGACTCATAGCAACTCTATAAATAACATCTGAACTCTGTTCTATGCTGTGCCATCCTCATAATCTTTATATATTTGAGCCTATTAGTGCAATTACTGTCAATCCATTTGAGAGTCTTCCTCTCTGTCCATGACCCTCCACCTTTCCAAGCAGCTTATCTTTTCCAAGTATCATTTCCCTTTCCAAGAAATAGCCTCCTCCTAACATGCTCAAAGTATGTTAAGTGAAGTTTCACTTTCATTGCCTCCATTCTAGCTTCATTTTTTCTAAGACTTATCTCTTCTTTTGGCAGTTTATATAATATCCAGTACTCTTCTTCAACAGCACAACTTAAGTTTATCAATTCTTCTTCTGTTGCCCTTGCTCATTTTCTAGGTCTCAGATGCATAGCAAGTGATTGAAAAGACTATGGCTTGGATCAGACAAATCTTAGTCTTGAAACTGACATCATTCCTCAGGACTGATAGCAAACTTTCCTAATGTAATACTTTTTTTTTCTTTCTTTTTTTTATCACTGGTGCCAAGGATGTTTATTGTGGATTGAAGTAACATAAAACCATTGATAATTTTGGTCTTTTGTCCATCTGTCATGATGTTACATATCAGCCCACTAGTGACCCATACTGATGTAACAGCCACCACCTAGGCCTCAGCTAGAGCCAGAGAGAGCCATCCTGCACCATATTGTATACCTAATTGTTTCAATAGTTGCTATTAGAAGTACATCAGTTTGTTATATTAAGGTAGTGATTTGCATGTTGTTGCTTATTTTATACCTTAGGTATGCATATGCTTGGTTTATTTATCTTTTGCTCTTATTTATACAGCACTTGTCTAAATCAGTTAAAAAATTAAAAAAAAAGTATGTGTAGCAATGGAAAAATCTACTGCCAAGGGCTTCTTTAACATGCATAGGAGGAAGGATGTCAGTTTAAGGACTAAGGTGTGTCAGACACAACCATAGTATTTTCAATTTCATTCTATGTATCTGAAAGACAATAAATAAGGCAAAAGAAGTACTGATGTTTTTGTGTTATGGTGTTGACAAAGAGTGTTAAATATATCATGGACTGTCAAAAGAATAAATTTATCTTTGAGAACTTGTAACTAGAGTTCTTTTAGAGATAAGGACATTGAAACCTTGTGTCAGAAACTTTGGCATGTTTTTAGAAAACACTAGTCCTTGGCAAAAAACATCATGTTGGGGGAGGTAGAGGTCAGCAAAAGATAGGAAGATCTTCAATGATATAAATTGACATAATGATTGCATCAATGGGCTTGAGTATGGGAGAGATAATGAAGGTAGTATACAGGATAGGAAAAGGGTTTAATATATTGTTCATAGGGTCAATATGAATCGTATTCTCTTTGATGGTACCTAATAATATCAATGTTGTATGGTTAACAACAAACAACAACAACAAAAACTGATCCCAAAAACAAAATATGCCCAGTTTACACACAGCTTTCAAGTAAATTAAACAAACAAACAAACAAACAACAAAACAAAACAAAAAATACCCACTTACCATCCAAAATCCAACTTCTCCAAGATGGAGACTCACTGTCAGGCAGGACCCAACCAACTCTTAAATACAAAGTCTTGTCCACTAGGTCTTGATTGGTTAAACAAGAGTGTTCCAGCCCACAGCTGATTGTTAACAAAATCAGAAACAACCAATCAGCTTGTACTTGGTTTTTAACAAAATGAAAACAAACATGCCCAAAACCAAAAACAACTTTAACTAAACAGCTTACACTCAGTTTTCAAGTAAATGAAAAAAATACTTACCTTCCAGAATCCAACTGGTACAAACTGGAGAGTTGGAGACTTGTGTGAACAGAGCAGAAGAGCAGTTTTTGTTGTGTGCCATTGAGTTGACTGTGACTCAGGGACCCTATGTACAACAACCCTAAGCCCTGCTCTACCCTGTGCCAATCTCACTGTCTTCAAAACACCTACATTGATGACCTCAGTCACTGAATCTATCCACTTCATAGAGGGTCTTCCTCTCCTGTGCTGTCCCTCCACCCACCTAAGCCTGATGTTTCTCTCCATACCTATACAATTGGTATGCTGAGTAAATTATTCGAGAAGCTAGACTCTGTAAAGAGGAGTGTAGCATCATAACTGAAGGGAGATTTATAAATAAACTGTATTATGCAGATGACACACAACCTTGCTTGCTAAAAGTGAGGAGAACTTGAAGCACTTGTTGCAGAAGATCAAGGAATACAACCTTCAGTACGGATTGTGTCTCAGTGTCAGAAAAACAAAGATTCTTACCACTGAATCAATAGGCAACATCATTACGGATGGAAAGGATATTGAAACTGTAAACAACTTCATCTTTCTTGGAGCCACAATTAAGACCCTTGCTACAAGCATTCAGGAAATAAGAAGACACACTGGGAAAATCTGCAATTCGAGACCTTTCCAAGTTATTGAGGAGTAATAATATCAGTTTGAGGACTATGATGTGTGTGATTATTGTCGTGGGCTTTCTTATTATTTGCTTTGCATCTCAGAGATGGACAATGGATAAGGATAACAGAAGAAGGATTAATGCCTTTTAGCTGTGGTGTTGAAGAAGAGTACGGAACATCCCATGGATGACCAAGAGAACAAATAGATATGCCTTGGAGAGGGCGTAGCCAGGGTACTCTTTGGAGGCAAGGATGATGAGTCTTTTTCTCACATATTTTAGGTATACTGCTTGGAGGGGTTGTTCCTTGGAGAAGGACATGATGCTGGGAAGGGTGGAACATTGGTGAAGGAGAGGAAGACCCTCAACCAGGTGTAATGCTGCAGTGAATGCTGCAGTCAGCTCTTGTGGGTCGGGAAGGGAGAGGATGGTGCAGGAGAGAGCAGGGTTCAAATATTTTGTTCATAAGGCTGAACATGATTTGTACTTGACTTGATGGCACTTAACAACAACATTATAAGTAATGAATGTTGACCTATAATATTCTAGTTTTGGTATTTACTTTTATAATGTCTAGGGGGAAAATGTCATTTCTTCCTTGTTTATTTACTTTCTTTCACTGTCTCATTATTGGCATAAACACACTTTCTGCTTTCTCATATATTAGCATTGCTGTTGTTGTTGTTGTTGTTGTTGTGTATCCAGTCTGAACCAACTCATCACTGATCACCTGGCAGGTTTTCAAAGTCATTTAATCACACAGAAGGAGATTGCCCATCTTTGTCTCACAGAGTATCTGGTGGATTCTAACTGCATACCTTTGGCATGGCAGTGCAGCTCCTTACTGCTAGACCACCAGAGGTCCATCTAAAAACAAAGGCCAGTAAGACTTTGTAACTGGTTAAGTTTTTAAGCTCCATGTGTATAGAATATTGCCAACTTTAATTCTGCACCAGCAGGATATAGAATAGGATTTACATGATAACCTACTTGCTATGTTCACTGTAGTAAATCTAGTAAGTGTTTACCCTTATTATTAATATATACTATATTTTACAAGTTTCAGGAAAGTTAGAGTTAGCCTCTCTGAGCTTGCAGATCATCATATTTATTGTTTTAGAAATCAGTCAGATGCTCAACTGTGCAATAGAGCAGAATTAATTCAGTACGAAAGAGAGAGAAACCGAGCAGTGTTGCAGATAATCTTATGATTTCCGTAGCCAGAGACTGTTAAACATGACCCTGAAGAGATTTACACTGAGTTTCATTATAGTTTGGGAAGATGCTTGCATTCATATAGATGAGACCTTTAGGGACGAGATAATAATGCTCACAGCTAGACTCACTATCCATAACTTTTCAGTTTATGTCTTGCTTACTTTCCAGTTTACAACCAGAAACTCCTATGTAGATGAATATTTATTTGGACTCACTGAATAGATTAAGAAATTAACATTATGAAAATATTTTATAAACCAATAAAATTAGGTACCTGCTTACAAAATAAATCCTATTAAAATATATATATGATAAGTCTGATGTCAGAAACTGGCAAAATTTGAAATGAAAACTATTACATGTGATTATGAGTTATTTAAAATACAAAAATATTTTAAATCAGCAAATAAGTTTAAAAGATTTTGAAAAATGTCTGAGCTACGGTGCTGTGAAATAGCCTTTACATGATTCATTGTTTCTTGATAAATGACTAGCACTTCTGTGGGTTTGTGGTGTTTTTGTTTTTTTTTTTTTTTAAACAAATTAACTGTTCACTAAATCAAGTGTTAAAATCCATTGAGTATTCAATAATATCAGTAGGTGAATCTCTTGTCCTCTTAGACTTTATACAAATAGACTAGTTTAATGTAATAATGCAATTTTATTTGCATTAATATTGCTGAACAAAAATACAAAGGCAGAAGTGATCAGATCTCTCTACCTAAGGAAAGCATTTGAAGTGTTGAAAGTAAGCAGATTTTTGTCCCTGTGGATAGAAAAGTTTAAATCTTCACACTGGGGTAATGTACAGTTCTGAATGTATCATAAAAATACAGAGTAACATAAAAAAATACAGAGTAATTTGAAAGCAAAGTCATGACTGACTAGCAATCCATCTATTTATGATTAGAACAACTTGATTGATTATAATTATAACTTAAATGGGCTTACATAAAGAAAAAAATTGAATAAATCTTTGTTGAATGAGTGCAAAGAAACAAGAAAGGAAATTTAAGAGACCAGGTCTACTCTGAGGCAAGAATTGTAAAGCTCCATCCCATATACTTATATACTTTGAGCATGTTGCCAGGAGGGACTAATCCTTGAAGAACCCTTGATGAGATGGATTGACAAATGACTGTGGCAATGGCAGCAGGTGTATCATAGAGTAATTGGCTCAAGATAAGACAGGGCTCAAAGCTTTTGTTCATAGCTTTGTATGTTGCTATGAGTTGT
>NW_006399763.1:30427368-30451443 GCF_000299155.1 Elephantulus edwardii | reverse complement strand
AGGAAGACCATCAATGGGATGGATTAATTCAGTGACTGGGTTAATGATGATAGGTGTGTCAGTAAAGCTGGCACAGAATAAAGAAAGTTTTAAGTCTATTATCCATAGGGTCACTATGAATTCCAAGTGACTCAATGACACATAACAACAACAACATAACACACACACATGGATGCATACTCATGGTCTAGTGAATAAGACATGTAATATCAACAAAAAACAAATGACTGATGTTAAACCATTTTGATTGATAATCATTTCAGGAGGCTGCATATGATCAAGAACCAGTGGTATTTAAGGAGTAAGTCTACACTGCAATTAAGTTATTGGTTAAAAAATAGTAAGACTAATAATCTGGAAGCAGGAGTGATGTCCGCTACCTATATAGCATGCCTCTGGAAACCCTGTGAATTTTTATAAGTGTCGATAGTTGTAGAGATGCTTCAAGCCTTTTGTTCAAAGGGTTGCTGTAAGTCGTGCTCGCCTCAAAGGCAATCAAAAACAACAACTAATAATTTATGGTTTACTAATTAAAGCATTTTAATAAACAGATGCAGTCTGTATGTGCTCCTTCATCTATTCCAAAAAATTTGGAAAAGAACTACCTGGCCAAATGAATAGAAAATTTCACGTTCTTCTCATTGCAAAAATAAAACGGGGGGAGGGGGATAGTATTCCAACAAAATGCTCAATACATTTAATATGAAAGACAGGATAAATCTTGCAGAAGACAATTAAAAATGATAGTATGTTGCCAGGGAAATTTCAGAAATTTAAGCTGGATTCAGAAGAGGATGTGGATATCATTGTTTATATCAAATAGACTTTGACTAAACTTTGAAAATACCAGAAAGGTGTTGGCTTATGCTTTATTGCCTATGCAAAGGCATTTGACTCTGTGAACTGAACAGCACAAACCAGGCTGATTTTATTATTATGTACATAGGATTACTGTCTGAGTCAACTAAATGGCCCTGAACAATAATACTGATTACAACAAAGGAGTTAAACTTTCAATCAAATTTCTTTCCCAGATTAATTTTGTCTACTCTTAGAGAAGCTTATTACAATCTAACCTATTAATAGAAGTGTCTTATGCATCTAACACAAACAGACATATCAGTTCCAGTAACCCACTAGAGGGTCAGCTATGGGATGGTTCTAACTTTATGGTAAATAACAATATACCCATACATAGAAGTTTTCCTTTTATCCTTACTCTTTTTTTATATCTTTTCTTACTCAGAGAAGCAATCTCAGCAATTGTGTTGGTCTCAGCTATAGCAGATCCAAAATATTTTTGCTCTTGACCTCTCACAGTCTACTTACACCTCTCTCCTCACTTTCCCAGGTAGCCGTGATTTTTCTCTTTCTTAACTACCCCTCTCATTGTATTACCAGTAGGGATCTTCTCTTTCAACTCCTTGTTATGACCCTCTCTAACCATTTTCTTAAAGGAATGACATAACTCTTTCTTTTCCTAAGTGACTAGCAGGACCAACTGAGATGTCAAACTATGAAAATGGCAAGTAATTGTGCCTACAGAGAAGACTGGTGATATATAAAAGTAATAAAGGTGAAGTTATTAAATACACTGGCAGACTGGCACTGGGTATGTGGCAATCTTCTAATATTAAAGAGCGTGGATAATGGAGTCAAGCAACTAGGTTTATGACTGAGCTCTTATATTTTTTTTTCTGGGGGTATAACTTCAGACAAATTACTTAACCTTTCTGAGCTTCAATTTCTCATCTATATTACAGAGCTACTATTTCCTACCTTTAAAAGTTGTTGCAAGGCGTAAAAGTGATAACTCAAAATTTAATACACAGTTACAAAGGGAAATAGACTTTTTAAATAAGGTTATATTATTCAGACAAAATGATTCTTAAATGAACATAATTAATTGTTTGAGATGAAAAAATGAGTTGTAGCATGACCCATTCACGTATCTTAGAACAAACCAGCTGTAATTGAAGTCATTGAATAACTCCTTATTTGTTATATCGAGACTTTCCAACTAAGAATAAAACTGTCATCTGAGAAAGATGGCACACTTAAACCACACAATTAGAATACTACCATCTGTTTCTAAATTATCTGGTAGGAATTTTTTCTTTCTTTTTCTGTATGAGAAAAATATGCAAACCAATTTTTGTCTTTATAATTAATTGTTTCCTAACTGAATTAGACCTAAAGGGGATAGAGTAGATTGATTCCTCTTATTCCATTACCATTCCTTGCAACAATGCATTATTCAGGCCTAATCTTGAACAACAAATTATGACTAACATTCAAGAAGAATGGAAATCCCAAAATACTTTACTGTGTTCATGCAAAGTCTATATTTAGACCAGGAAGCAATCGTCGGAACAAAGCAAGGAACCACAGCTTGGTTTAAAATAAAGCAAGGAATGTGTCAAGGATGTGTCACGTCTCCACACCTTTTTGACCTGTATGCAGAACTATATTCAGGAGGCTGGACTTTATGAGGAGGAAAGTGGCATCAAGATAGGAGAAAGATTCACTAACAACATGTGTTATGCAAATAACACAACCTTGCTTGCCCAAATTGAGAAGGACCTGAAGTGTTTGCTACAGAAGGTCAAGGACTGCAGTCTTCAACATGAATTGTAACTCACCGTCAAGAAAACAAAAACTCTCACCACTGGACCAATTGTTAGCACCATGATAGATGGCGAAGAGAGAGAGATTGTTAACAGCTTCAGCTTGCTTGGCTCCACAATCAACACTCTTGGCACCAACAGTCAGGAAATCAAAAGATGAATAGCATGAAGAATGTCTACAGTCAAGGACTTCTCCAGAGTCTTGAAGAGCAACAATGCCAATCCAGAGACTCATGTATACCTGATCCAGGTCATGGTCTTCACAATTACTTGCTGTGCATCTGAGAGCTGGACAATAGCTAAGGATTATAGAACAATAATTGGCACCTTTAAGAAGTTGTGGCGCTGACGAAGAGTGTTGGACATATCATGTACTTCCAAGAGAACACACAGGTCTGTCTTGGAGAAGGTGAAACCAAATTGCTGCTTGGAAACAAGGATTTTGAAACTCTGTATCACATACTTTGGCCATGTTGCCAGGAAGAATCAGTTCTTGGAGAAGGATTTCGTGCTTGGAAGGGTGGAGGGACAGCACAGAAGAGGAAGAACCTGGATGAGATGGATTGACAAAGTAACTGGAATAATGAGAGTAGATTATTGAGACAGTGAGATTGGCTCTGAATAGGGCCTCTACTAGCAACATGCCCAAAGTATGAGATGAACCTTTACTCATCATGAATCTTTGCCTCCGCTGAACACTCTGCCTGCCTCTCCAAGACACACGTTTGTTCTTTTGGCAGTCCATGGGGTATTTAGTTCTCATCTCCAAAACCAGCTCAAAAGCTTCATTTCCTCTTTTGTCATCTTTATTTATTATCCAGCTCTCAAACCACAGCAAGAGACTAAAAAGATCATGGCCTGAATTAAATGAACCTTAATCCTCAAATTAGCATAATTACTACTCATAATTTGGAGAAGTCTCTGACTGGAAATTTTCCCAATGCAATCTATCTTCTGATCCACTGACTGCTGGTACCAAGGGTGTTGATTGTGAATCCAAATAGGATGAAGTCATTTACAGTCTGTCTTTTTTCCATCTATCCTGATGTAACCTATTGTTCCACTGGTAAGAATTTGTGTTTTCTTGACATTGAGATGCTATCCATATTGAAGGTTGTAGTCTTGATCTTTTGCATCAAGTATTTCAAATCCTCCTCACTTTCAGAAAGAAAGGTAGCATCATTTCCATAACGTATTTTAGTGATGTGTCTTCCTCCGATCCTGATGCCATATTTTATTTTAAATTTATTTTATATTGGTTTGCATCAAAAGTTCAAATACATTGAGTTTCACAGTATCCTTCATTTACATTCTGTTTCCATCATTTCCATTCATTATGGGAATGATAAAATTAATCACCATTGTACTATGCCTACCATTACTTTGTCTGTCCCAATCCCCATCAGATCTTCCCCATTTCCTTACTCCCAATCCCTTTGATGCTATATTCTTGCTCATAGAGTCCACTTTCTCAAATAATTTGCTCAGCACACAGATTGAATAGATATGAATCAAGGATACAACCCTCTCACACACCTCTCTTAATTTAAAACTATGTAATATTCCCTTGTTCTGTTCACACAACAGCCTCTTGGCCTAGATACAAGTTTTAGATGAGTAACGTAATCTGGGACCTCATTAATTTAAAATGTTAGTGAAACTTTGTTATGATTCACAGTCAAATGCCTTTTCATAGTCAATAAGGCACATATAGACATTCTTCTGATATTCTTTGCTTTTAGCCAAGATCCATCTGAAACCAGTACTTTTATCTCTTGGTGCCTTATCTAAATAAAGCATGAACTTCCAGCAGTTTTCTTTGTACTCTTCTAGCCATTTTTTCATGATTTTCTGTAGTACTTTGCTTCCATGTGTCCAGAGTTGCATCTTTTCATTGGAACATGACAACTGGTATGTCATCAATTCCTGTGACCTTATTTTTTGCCAGCACTTTCAGTTCAACCTGGACTTCTTTATTACCATTTGTTCTTGATCATATGATCATACTTCCTGAAATAAATTAGTGTTGGTCAATCATTTTTAGGAAAAGTGATTTTGTGTACCCTTCCTTTTTTCTTTTGATGGTTCCTAGATTTTTCAATATTTTGTCCATAAAATATCTCAGTATTGCAAACTCAAGGTATGAATTTATTTTTTCATTCTTTCAATCTGAGAACCAGCTTGAGAACTAGGGAACTAGAATTATTTTTTCTTAGCTAGCAGGCTTTAATTAAATCCAAAGAAGATAAGGAACATCTTTGAGCCTATTGTCTATATCAAGGAATTTTAAGAATAAGAGAGATAGCACATACAAAGTCTATCTGGGTAGCACAGTATGGGTAATTAAGTGACTGACCAATGTTTTTGTTTTGTTAGGTGTAGTCATCCACAACTCACAGTGACACTATGAACAACAGACATGAACTTTGCCTTATCCTGTTCCATTCTCATCATCCCAAAACATTTGAGTTCATTTCCACATTCACCGAGTCAATCCACCTCACTAATGGTCCTCCTCTCCTTAACTGACCGCTTACCTTTCTAAGCATGATCTCCCTCTCCAAAGAATAGCTTCTCTTAACAATATTCCAAGAGTGTGTGAGATGAAGCTTTGCCATCTTTGCCTCCTAGAAGCACTCTGGTAGCACCTTCTACAAGATATGTCTTTTTGTTCTTTTGGCAGTCCATGAGATAGTCAGTACTCATTCCAACACCAAATTCAAAGGCATGAAGCCTTTTTTCCCCCATTGTTAATTATGGTCTTCTCATATATCTATGGAAAAATATGGCTTGAATCAGGCACACCTTAGTTTTTAAACTGACATTAATGTTCTCTAGGACTTTAAAGAGGTCTCTGATAACTGACTCTCCCAATGCTATATGTCTCCTGATCTCCTAGCTACTGGTACCAATGGAGTTGGTTGTGGATCCAAGTGAGATGAAATTATTAACAATTTTAATTTTTCCCCCATCTATCATGATCTTGCCTTTTGGTCAGGTGATGAAGATTTTTCTTTGAGATGTAATTCATATGCTGTCATCCTTCATCTCTTGCAGCAAGCACCTCAAGTCTTCCTTTCTTTCAACAATCAATGTTGTGTCATCTGAATAACATATGTTTTAACTGTATACTTCCCCTCAATTTTCTACTGAAGTTCAAACTCCTGAAAAAAAGAAAGATAGAATCATATGTACCTGTATCCTACATCTTCATGTGAAATGTTCACCATTCTCAAGCACAGGGTGATTCTTTCTTCTAGCATTAGTCTCTCATCATTTTTCTTCCAGACAAAGGATGTTAAAGCCCATTAATAACAACAGTTACTGGTGATTGTGGCAGTGACCTCCAACAATACAATAGGCTGTTCTTTCCTTTAATAGACAGAAACTGTAGCTAGATGCAGGAAGGTAATATATTTTTCAGGATCACATACAGGTAAGTATAGCCAATGGAAGTTTAGAGAAATTGAAGCCTTTTCTATGCTTGGGCTTTCTATAAAGTAAATGTGTTTCTTCTGTGTTATACCACTGTTTGGATTCAGATAATTATGAGACTCATCTATATCTTTACATAGTTGTTGTGTGAAACTGACCCATTACTGACCCTCCAGCGAGTTTTCAGAGGTGCTAAATCACACGGGAGAAGACTGTCCACAGTTAGCTTGCAAAGCAGCTGATGTATTTTAACCATGTGCCTTTAAAATTGCAGCACAGCTTCTTGCAATCTTGAATGATCCAGAGGAGAAGAATCAACTTACTTATCTAAATCTACATATTGGGATTGTTATGAAAGAAACAGACAAATTTATTTTTCTTAAAGCCTTTTAAATTTGACATTTTATTTATATTGTGTTTCTCCCCCCCCCCTCGCTGCCCCGCCCAGTATTGTTAGGTGCCATTGAGTCAATTTCATCTTATGAATAAGACATAGGAAACTTGTCCTCTCCTGTACCATCATCACCATCTCATATGTGCTTGAGTACATTTTTACAATTACAATGACAATCCATCTTGTTGAAGATCTTCTTCTCTTTCTCTTAACTTCCACCTTTCCCAACATAATATCTTTTCCCCAGAATATATTCCTTCTAATACCATATCTATAGGAGGTGAGACAAAATTTCACCATCTTTGCCTCTCAAGAACAGCCTGGTTTCACTTCTTCCATGACAGATTCATGTGTTATATTAACGGTCTATAGACTATTCAGTACACTTCTCCAACAGCACAACTGAGAGGTATCAATCTTTTTTCTGTCATCCTTAGCAGAAATAAAATCACCTGTCCTTGAGTTTATTCTAAATTATGGAAGCAGGATTGGCATCAATGACCTAAACAAAAATGCCTCTGGAAACTCTATGAACTTTGATAAATGATTATAGTTATAGAAAGGTTTCAGGCATTCGGTTCATAGGGTCACTATGAGTCATGCTCAACTAGACGGCAATCAACAACAACAACAACAACAACAACAGTAACAACATGTTGATTTCATGTGTGGTATAATATAACTGTTTTCATAGAGCCATAGAGTTTTCAGTGGCCAGTTTTTGGCAATCCACTACTATAATGATCTTTTGAAGTACTTAACTAGACTTGAACCTCCAACTAGTTTATAACCAAGCCCTTACCATTTGGCCCATCTAGGTATTCCTGGATATAGAGTCTAAATCAGAACAAACTATAGCTAATATTTCATGGGATGGGACTCTTAGAACTCTTAATTGTGCTTATACACAACCTGTTGTTAGACCAAGAAGCTGTTGTCTGAGTGGAACAAGGGAAAACTGTATTGCTTAAAATCAGGAAGGAATGTATTGTTTCTCAAAACAAAATCATCGGGGTGTATTTTTCCTATAGTCCTATTCAATCTGAATGCTGAGCAAATAATTCATGATGCTAGACTACATGAAAAATAATTTGGCATCAGGATTAGATGAAGACTCTTCAACAACATTCAACAAATGGTAAGCATATGACACAACCTTGCCCACTGAAAGTGAAGAGGCTCTTGTTGCAGAAGTTAGAGACATCAATATTCATTGCATCTCAACATCAAGAAAACAAAGTATATACAACTGGGACACTGGGCAACACTATAATAGATGGGGAAATGATTGAACTGTCAGTAATTTTGTCTAACTTGTATCCACGATCAACACTTTTGGTACCAGCAGTCAGATGTATTTCTGCTTTCAGTACTGAAAAGCAATGATGTCAATTTGAAGACTAAGGTATACCTGATTCAGGCAATGATCTTTTATGTCTGAGAGCTGCATAATGACTAAGGATGACATAAGAAAAATTGATGCCTTTGAGTTACGGTGCTGGAGAAGAGTGATGAATATTCCACAGGCTGTTAAAAGAACGAAGAGGTAAGTCTTGAAAAACGTGCAGCCAGAGAACTTCTTGGAGGTAAGGCTGACAAAGTTTAATCATTCATACTTTGAACATGTTTCTAGAAGAGGATATTCTTGGACAAGGATATTGTACTTGGAAGGGTGGAGAGTCAGAGAAGGAAAGGAAGATCCCCAATGAGAAAAGATTGATTCTGCAGCAATGGGCCCAAGTGTAAAAGATAGTGAGGATTATATAATATTCAGGTGTGTTGTTCGTAGGGTCATTTTGAGTTGTACTGGACTTGACAGCAACTAACAAAACTAACAACAAATGATTTTGTAAAGACATGATGAGATATTAAAGTACTTGCTCTTCCATGCTATTCATGGTGAGAGTGTAGAAATTGCACCTGGTCTCAAATATAAAGATGTCTTATTTCAATAAAAACTTTAAGTCAAATCATTTTCATTACCATGTATTTCTAGAATTAAAAGACACTAAGACAGTCAGCTCTAAATGTTGTGGCACACAACATGATAATATAGAAGTAAGATCAACAGAAGCTTGCATGAGGAATGGTCTGGACAGTCATTAATCATAAGATATATTTATTAATTTCTTCAGATGTATATTTTGATAAGGAACTACAACCAAAGGCCTCTTGATAAGAAATTCCATCAAAAAAGGATTAAGCAATTAGTTATGGGCAGAGGCTTTGATATGTGTGGCTAGCTACAGGTGGTATCTGCAAAAAGAACTGTGGTTGGAGTTGAAAATCTGCAGTAGGACAATTCTGGAAGCATCCAAAATAGTTCTTGATAGAAAGATCATTGTCCATTTGCCAGCCCCAGAACTATACAGACATGTTAAGTGATATTTTGCTTCTTTCTATCCTTGACATCCCCTCCTCTGTTAAACCACTGTTTTGAAAGTACAGTGGGGCCTATAGAATCTACAAGAAACAAGATGCCAGCAGAGCTTTCCTCATTTATTGCAGACTGATGGTTGAAGTTGGTTCCACTTTGAAAAAGATAATTTAAACTGAACAACACATTCAAGTATAACTTTAAATTTGAACACATTTTTAAATTTTGGGGGTGGAGAAGATGATTCTTTCTGAATGGGAGCAGAAAGTTTGGAAAACCACATAAGATTTTTTCCAGGTGAAAAAGATAAAAATATAATGAGAAAAACTAGAGCAATAGTAGTATTTCTCTTGCCATCACACACTTAGGGAGCTTTGGTAACATAGGCTATAGTTATTTGTAGTGAAAATCCAAAAGCTGAGCATATCTGGTGGTTTGAACCTATCAGCTATTCTTTGGGAGGACTCTCCTTCTAATCCAATTTGCCGGCTTGGAAACCTGGTAGGAATGTGAGTTTTACATTTACCATACAATTGACAACAACAAGTCCAATAACCTGATTAAGTAGCTTTTGTCATCTCTTTGATTTTTTAAAAAGAACAATTGTTATTTCAAACTACAGTTGCCTGATACACTTCTGGCCCCCAGAGAACCGCACGTTCTTTCTACACCCAGTCTTTCTGACTCTAAAGCTCACACTCTCAATCTCTGTGCTTTACACTCACATGCTCCAAAGGACATACTTGTCTAACTTTAATAAAACGCACATTCACCCAGATGCTCGAAGAAGAATGCTTTCCATTATAAAATACAAACCTCTGTGTAAGTTCAGGGGTTTAGAAAGTGGAATGTCAGCCATTTAAGTTCATATAATAGGAGATGAATGACAAGTGCCCTTTAGATAAGATCCTAATGACAACTGCATACTTCCTCATCTTTCTTCTCTGCCCAAGAGATCCTCTAAAGTACTCAAGGAGGACTTTGGATGTATTTTTCTTGCCTGTTTCTGGAGTCACAACTGCATTTACTGTTCCGGTATTCTTCTACCTCCTGTTGTCACTTGTTCCCCTGGCTTGTATGAATTTACTGGAAACGATTTTTCATGTTTTGTGGAACATTAGAGTGAAGATTAGAAAGTTTGGCCCTAATTTCTTGTAACCATTTCATTGTCTCAGGTTTGTTGCGGATTCCATGAATAGGATTTAAGTAACTCTATTTTTTCCGCTACATAATTCAAGAGCTTTAATAAACTTGTCTACTGGCTGAGTACCATGTTAAAAATCCCATGCACAATTTCTTCAGAGCAGCATTTTATTACCAGTTTTACTGTAATGCAATATTAATATAAAATGATAACACTTGAACTGAGAAGGAATGGATACTTATTTATAATAATATTTATACAAATAATTAAACTTTCATTTTATCATGTCTATGTGAGGAATAATTGTACAAATTAACTGAGAAAAAATTAAAAGATAGTATTGACCATTGGGGTCTCTGGATATTTTCTGATTGGGCTTCAGGAAAATCTGGTTTCAAATATTGCATCTGTCATCTGTACTTCATATCAAGAAATTAATCAAACTGACAGTGGGGAGAGTTTTTTGAATGTTCATTATTTCACCTATTAATTTTTAAAAGCAGCAAATGTTGCAAGTCAATAGCATCCATAAAAATTGATTTATTGTGCAATTTCCTCTGTGCTCCTGAAAGCCGAGAGCAGATTCTGTGTATCCATTGCTTCTATTTATAAGCCACCCTCTTCACATCCATTTTTTTAAGATCTATTATTTAGATGAAAGAAATGTAGTCTTGTTTGAATTCCCCTGATTAGAATTTGTAGAAACTGACCACATCAAGGAAATGTGAAATTTAGCATGAAAAAGAACTACATGGAGAAGCAATTACGTTGTGAAACTCACAGAAATGTAATTTATATTAAAAATTGCAAAAGATTCTTGATCTATCATGTTACTTCTCTAATAAAGGTAGCCCCACACTTTGCTGTACAGGGCTTCAGATGACTCAATAAGCATGCCAAATGTAGGTTTACTTGTGCTTACTTACTCATCTGTAGTAAACAACTTTTATTTTTTTAGCACATCAAAGATACTGATTCTTGGTTTGGCTGGTATCTCCTTCCATGCAACAGCATTTTCCCACAGAAGCAAAGCTTATTTCCCATTTGACAGTCCTAAACAGGGATTTAGTATCCAGTGTGTGTTAGCTTAATGATAAGGAGATGTACGGGCAACCCACTGGTACGCAGCTCAAACCCATCAACCACTCAAGGGAAGAAAGATAGACAATCTTGCCCCATGCAATTAACTGCTTCAAAACCTGCTAGAGGGTCAACTACATGTTGATTCCAACTTGAGGGTACAAAGCAATAAAACAAAGCATCACACAAGCAAGGTGAACATGGGCTTACTTGTACTTACTTCAACTGCATAAAAAAAGTGATGAAATTCATGTGAACAATAGGTGAAATTATTCACCACAAATTAATGAATATTAATTTATTTACAATAAATAAGTCATTGACTCAAGTAGAGAGTTCTGAAACAATTCTAGAGCCATTGATAACATTTCTTTCTCTGCGGTCTCAGTAGAACAATCTCTTAAGGGAGCTTCAATGGCATAATTGGTAGAAAATTGCAGAGCAAAGTCAAAGGTCGTTCCTCTTGGTTCAATCCACCAGAGCCTCCATGGAGAATGAAGGGCAATTCCTCCTGTGCAATGTACAGACTTGGAAATCAAATGGAGAGTCAGCTATAAGTTAGTTCCTACTCAAGGCCAACCAGCTGAGTATACACAAAGAGATATCAAATGACATCCTAAAACTAATACCAAATTTATTTGTATTTTAATATTGGGACTGAATTGCTGTTGCTTAAACTGTGCTTGAATCTGTATCTACTTGAACCTCTACTAATTTATAGCTATTGTATTGAACAGGAATTCATCTTTTGAAGTTTAGTTTCCTATTATATTGACATCAAACAATTATTCTATAGATATTGTAAAGAAGAATAAATTAATATTTGTGAAAACATCTATCATAGTGTTGTTCCTGAAACGTGATATTTCAGAAAACCTAGGTTTCCAATAATGTAATTTTTTTATGAAAAATATTTCTTAAAATAGCTTTTCTATTAAATGGTACTATTTCTAGTTAACCAACAATGATTTTTTAATGGGGTTATCTGTGAATTAATAGTAGAATCTGTGGTTTTTAACTAAAACTTTGGTGTACAAAGTTAAAATAAAAAAACTCGGTATCAGTCAAATTATGTTTTGTTATTGAATGATACAGGAAACATTAGAAGAAGATGGAAGAAATACACAGAGACACTGTACCTAAAAAAAATTGGTTGGCATTGAAACACTTCAGGAAGTAATATATACTCAAGAACCAATAATAATGAAAGAAGAAGGCCAAGCTTCACTGAAGACATCAGCAAAATGTAAGGCCCATGAATTGATGGAACACCCAGTAATTTTGTAGTATTATTCAGCAAAATTTCACTTGTGATAATAATGAGATTGGTTAGTAATTCCTCTTTTGGATCACATTTTTTGGGAACAAGAACAAATATGGATTTCTTCCAACTTTGACCAAATAGCTGTTTTCGATATTTCTTGGTATAGACCAATGAGCACATCCAGAGCTGAATCTGTTTGCTGAACACTGTTCAGAACAGAGAATACCAGAAAGACATTTACTTACCTTTTATTGATTATGTAAATGCATAAAACTGTATAAACCATAGCAAATTATAGACAATATTGACAAGAACAAGATTCCCAGAATACCTTATTGTGCTTATGTAAAGCCTATACAAAATAACATGTATGCTGAGAAAATAATTCAAGAAACTAGACCCTATGAAGAAAAATGCGGCATTAAAATAGAAGAAAGACTCATGAGCAATCTTTGTTATGCAGATAATACAATCTTGTTTGCTGAAAGTAAGAAGAACTTGAAGCCCTTACTGCAGAAAACCAGACAACAGCTTTCAATTTGGATTACATGTCAATAGCAAGAAAACAAAAATCCTCACACTGGACCTTTATACAACATTATGATAGATGGACAAAAGCTTGCAACTGTCAATGATTTCATCTTACTTTGATTCATAATCAACATTCGTGGTACCAACACTTAGGAGGAAATCAGGAGACATATCAGGGAAAGTCTACTGTTTTGACTTCCGCAAATTACTGAGGATGACTGATGTCAGTTTGAAGACTAAGGTGTGCCTTATTCAGGCCAAGGTCCTTTCAATCATTTGCTATGTATTTGAGAGCTGGACAATGAACAAAAGTGATGGAAAAGAATTTGAGGTCTTTGAATAGTGGTGTTGAAGAATAGTATTGAATGGACTGTCAGAAGAACACAAACATAAAGGGAAGCCAGAGTACTAGCTAGAGGCAAAGATGACAAAACTTCATCTGATATGCTTTGAGCATGTTGCTTGGAGAGACTATTTCTTGAAAAGGATTGTCGTGCTTAGAAAATGAAGGGTCAGCAAAGAATAGAATATTCCAGCCAGATGATTGACACAGTGACCACTGCTCTGCAAGTATGTCAGAGATGATGAGGAAGACACAGAATAGGACAGGATTCACATCCAATGATCATAAGGGTCACTTTAGGTTGTACTTGACTCAGTGGCACCTAACAACATTGACAACAAGGAGAAACATGCAATAAGAGGGAGAGCTCTGGTGTCCCAATAGGTGAACACTCAGCTCCTAACCCTAAGTTTACCATCAAGTTTACAGGCTAGGAAAGCTGATAAAGCTTTCTTTATGTTCTGTCTCATAAGGTCATTGTGAGTTGGAATGAACTTGAGATTATGCAACAACAATTCTGCTATGGAAAATTCAAAATACATCTTTGGAGAGGGCTCATATGGCAGGCAAAACTGATGAAAGACACTCATACCTAAATATATCCTGACTTTCAAGGATAAAGAGAACATTTAACAAGCATTCACATTTTAAAAGCTAGTTTCTATGAAAGGAACATAATATTAGCATAAAACCTTCTGTCTAAAATTATTATCTAGGAAACTACTTTAGATTAGTTATGGTGAATAACACAAGATGCTGTTACAAACCCACATGTCACTAGCTTAACTTAGTAAAAATATTAACATATTTCTTGCTCATGTAAAAAACACTAGTTGTTTCTGAGCAAGAGAACTTCCTTGTGCTAATTCAGAGTTTCAGTCTTCTTTTAGAGGCTCAAGCACCTCTATTGTTCATTGTTGTTAGGTACCATTGATTCAGTTCCGACTAAAGCCAACCAGAACAAAACACTGCCTAGTCCTTCATTTGCTAACTTGGCACTACTCAAAATGCAGAGAAGCTGTTTCAAATATCCATCAATAAAGAGAATATGTAATGTGAAAAGCATGAATCTAGGAAAACTGGATGTTGCAACAAATGAAATGGAACACATAAAGATTTATATTGCAGCATTAGTGAGTAAAACCAGACTTTATTTGCCATCTTGGACCAAAATCACATGTTCTTTTATTGGCTAAAAGTTTTCTCCATCCACATCCGTGGGGACAACTCTTTCTCAGTCATATTTTGAATGCCTTCCAACATGAGAGTCTCATCTTCCAGTCATCCGTCTTCTGGCACTGTTAGACAATGCTCAGCTGCTTTTTTATGGTGTTATTTAGTGTTAACTTAGTGAAAAAAGAGTTGTAATTATAACCCAAAGGTGAGCAGCTTGAAACCACTGTTACTTCCATGGGAGAAAGTTGGGCAATCCTCTCCTGTGTGATGTTTAATCTCCAAAAACATGCTGAAGGATCAGCTATAAGTTGATTGAAAGTTGACACAGCAATGTGCAAGAAAGTACTGGGGTTTTCAAAGGATCATTTCAGAAGTCATTGCTAAGTCCTATGTCCCAGTGGTCTAGATACTTAATTGATACCTCTCCATTGTGAATAGTCCTTCTGTTATTTTAAATACTGGTGGCATAACTATCAGCTTCACAATAGCATGTAAGCCCCCACAGTACAACAGAGTGAAAGACAAATTATTCATTCAACTATTGCCATTAAGCCAGAACAGACTGACAGGGGATCCTACACTGGGTTTCTGAGGTTATAAATCAAATGAGAGATGATTACTCGTCATTCTCTCTTAGAACCACTAGTATATTTGAACAGCGAGAGACACTCATCTTTAGACTGTCATTTCAACTTTCTGTGAACTAGGCCACAAGAGCTCCCAGACAAGTTGTGAGTAGTAAAGATTGGGCCTGGTTCCTTTTGACCTTTTAACTCTGTCCCTCTAAAAATATGTGTTATAAATACTTACCTTCATACCTGTGGTATCTGAGCTCTGGAAATATTATCTGCAACATTAATTACAAAGTGATTTGAATCTACTAGTGCCTCTTCCTTGAAAGAAAGATAGACAACCTCCTTCCATTAAGATTTACAATCTCACAAACTAAGGGGTAGGCCTTATTGGCTGGGACTTACAGAATAGGAGTGAGTTCAAATTTTTGTTTTTGTACCAGAGATTAAAATTCTGTTTGGGAATATGTTTTCTTTGGTATGTTAATGAGACAGTATTGATGAAGGGTTTATCTTAATCTGTTTTGAGATTTAAAAAGATAGATTAAGAGAGGTTTGGTGGACTAGTTTATAGAGAATTGTGCGCCTAAGCCAAAGGTGGTGCCTATTACACATGGTGAATGCCTTGGTTTGGCTTCATTTGCCCAGACAAAGAACTGAATCTGATGGGAGACAATAGAAGATTGGCTGGTGGAGGAATATCCTGGTTTTGGCCTCATTATATCCTGCTCAAAAACAACACTGGCATTGGTCAAGCCCTTGTTAAAGTGCGTAGCTAAGAGTAAAGACAAGAAGATAGGAATTAACATGTAAGAAAAGATAGTTTTATGAGAAAAGATGCATCCCATAGAGGTAGATGGATCCTTTCTCTGAAGTAGTAAGGTGAAGAAAGACACTGGGTGATATGAGCGGTGGGTTAGTATATTTAGCTGCCTCTTCCTTTTGACTTGCTTCTAGGCTTCCTTTTGACTTGCTTCTAGGCTTATGTCTGAGCCAATGGGATAATGAGGTGGTGGTTCTAGTCAGCTGTTCTTGATGTCACTCATGCACCTAAAACACTAATCAAGCTACTCCCAGGACAGCCTCTACATGCATGTCAGGACTAAGGCATCCAGGTCTAATGTTATTGGCTCATTGGTTCTGATTGGGTAGGGTCTAGCCACTTGGTTTGATCCCTGCCTTCTATTGTCTCACATGTATCTTAAAGCTTTCCTTATTTCATTGACATCTGTTGCAATTATCTTTCCACTAAACCTCCTTCCATGACTCACCTATCCAATTACTCTGACTCTAAAAGTGCCTCTCTGGGGTTTTAAATCTAGCTACCATTTCATGAGAAAGATGGGAAATCTTCTTGTGTGATTTACAACCTCAGAAAGCCTGCTGGAGGGTCAGCAATGACTCAGTTCCAACTGGACAGTATAAGTTTGTGGAATATTTTTCTTTTATAAAACAACACAAAAACCATAAAACAAAACCAAGCAGAGACAGGGAGTTAATAGATGATAACCACAAGAATATCAATAAGGAACAGAAAATGGAAAAAGAAAAGAACCTTCGTCCAGAGACCACAGAGAGACTAAGATTTTCTTGGATTTAATATTCTGAATTTCACTTGTAGCATCTTAACTGAAAAAAGTAAATTTGTTTGGTAAAACCACCCACTTGTGATAGTTCTGCTAGCTTAGCACTTGATAATTAAGATTATCTAAAGCAAAACAGAAACAAACAAGTTGAAAACGTGAGCTATTTGGCAATTAAAAATAGTCTTCTCTGACAAGAGTAGAGCTGTCTGGTAGTGGTGGTGAGTGTTGATTCTGGGTCTAGGAATCAGCCTTTGTGACTTGTCACTTAGTCTCCTAGGGCATTTTTCTTTAGTTGCAAATAATGAAAGTAATATGTTTGTAACTCATAAAATTACTGTGAATTAGCTTACTTAAATATATACATATATTATGTATTAGATCAGCTTTTTGTTTGTTTGGGTTTTTTGTAATGTATATAAATTTGCTTAGGGTACTATCAAGTTGGAATTGATCCATGGTTGACCCTCAAGATGGTTTTCAGAGGTAAACCACATGGAAAGAGATTGCTCATCTTTCTCCTGTGAAGCAGTTGGTGGGTTCAAACTATATGTCTTTGATGGGTCAAATTATATGTCTTTTACTGGCAGCATAACTCCTTACCACTGTATAGAGCTCTGGTGGCCTAGTGGCAAGAAGCTGTATTATAATCCCAAAGGCATGTGGTTCAAGGCCACCAACTGCTCTACAGGAGAAGGATGGGCAATCTCTTCCTTTGCAATTAACTGCCTCTGGAAATTGCCAGAGCGTCAGCTATGGTTTGATTCCGACTCTATGGTAAACAACAACAACACATATATAATTATATATATATATGGATATCTGTGAGTCGCAAGCGACTTGATGGCACATAACAACAAACAACAACAATTCAGAATATTTCTGCTGATATTTAACCAACCTAATTAAGAGAGCTCTGGTGGCTTACTGGTAAGGAGTTGTGCTTTTAATTGTAAGGTATGCAATTCAAACTCACCAGCTGCTTTGGGAGAGAAAAATGGATTATCTCCTCCCATGTTATTTACTGCCTCTGATATCTTGCTGGAGAGTAAGGTACGAGTCAGTTCTGACTAGAAGGTTCATAATAACAACAACAGCAGCAACCTTTATAGGGACTTCTGGTGGAGTAATTCTAAGGAGTTGCACTGTTAATCCAAATGTTATGCCCTTCTTACAGGCAATCTTCTCCTGTGGAATTCGTAGCCTCAGCAACCCCATTGGGTTGACCTTCTATTGAAGGTCAGCTTAGGATCTTCAGTTTGGGAAATCATGTTTACAAATATGCCTTACTTAGCTGTACCCTATATTTTAAATTCTCTTGTTTTTCTAATTTTAATGAGTTCTTTCCTATGTCTTTCTTTTTCTGTAATATGAGGTTTATTATATACCAATTATCCTGTCTATGACATCTGCTGATTTTGTTTCAGAATTTTTTTCACATATAATTTGTAGCTTTTGTCCTGTGAGCTCTTGATCTATAGATATTCATTTTGATGTTTCTAATTTCCTTTTCCTGTGGGAGTTCCAAGGGCCATGAGATGTGAAAACCTGCCTTCCGAACACCAGTGATTTTGTACCTGCTACACGGGATTGCAAAGGTCTGGGACTAGTTATGATATTAATTTTTTTTTATTTACATCACAAAGCTATCATAAATTTAGACCTCAGGCGTGTGCTTATTGAATCTAATGTTTTAGTTTCTTTTCTATTATTTAAGTGTATCCTCATCCTTTACTTAATTTTTAATACCTTGTAACAGAACAAATAGTACTTGCAAGTTCCTGATTTATGCAGATGGATCAATTCTGACGCTTCTCTTCCCATTGGCCGTATACTACATTTCCTCATTTCTTTGGGTCCTAAGTAAGGCCTGTAAGGTCTCTCAGCCTCTAAAGTCTCAATTGAGGATTAAAAACACTATGACTAAAACAAAACTCTATGACTCATTATTTAATCTGTTTCCAGGTTTACCACACTGACTTTTCTTTCTGTTCTTATTCCTGAAACCAGAGACAGTATTATTATAATATAGTAGTTTTAAACAGACTCAAACATCTTTACTTTTTAAAAAAAATATGTCAAAATCCCTGTTTTAATTTTTATATTGGAGGATGAAGAATGGAAGCATCTGTTATTTCAATCTACCATGTTCACAGCTTCCGTAGGATAATGGAGCTTTACAATCAGAACAAACAAATGAGGCAGGGGAAGCTTTCACAAGATAGATAGATAGATATAAATATATACATTAATACTGACTACCACATGCCTAGAAGGTAGGCAGTGCTAGGTGCTGGAAGAGCTAGAGACAAAGATGTCAATGCTAGCCTTCATGGTGCTTATATTCTAACAAAATATTAAAAATTCTGGAAAAAAGCACATTAAGTATTACACAAATAATATTAATAATTGTATTTATTATTGACATGCTAAAACATTAGGAAATATCTTTGTGAAATAATAACTTAAATGTTGAAAATGTCAATATCTAATTCTGATAAAGACTCTGCTATTAGGTACGTATGTCTTTAAACTAAAAAAGAATTCTGTATGGAAGCACCAGACACTGAATTACAAGAAATAGTCCCATTAAAGTAACAAGCACAACAAGATGTCCACTGTATTAGTAATATTCCTGGGATCTTTAGTGATCTAGTTACACCAGTTTACTTATAAAATATAAAATTAGTTATAAAAGTCTGATTCCTTGTATATTATATAATTGTCCTGATTGAAAATTCAAGATGAATTGAAAAATTACAACAACTATAAATTTTAGTAATCCAGATATAAAATACAGATCTTTTCAAATATTCTGACAAAGAATGGACAAAATTATCCCAATCACATTGGAAAACTTCCCATATGTGTAAAAATAGATCATTCTACAAAGGAAGAAAACAAGATGACAAGAGTTCTTAAAATGACATCCATCTTTCTTGACAAGAAATCTCAATATTTAAATGTCAATTCTCCAAAATAATGTCGAAATTATATTGGAAGTGATCCCTTTGACAAATTTTTGAGGGAACTTGACAAAAATAATTCTTTTGTTAATTAATACAAGAATGAGAATGGTCAATACAATTTGGCAGGAGCAAACATGGTGACAAAGTCTGATTTTACGAGATACAAGAATGCCTGTCAATTTAAAATGTAAAAATCTCAAACTCATTTTCATCTAGTCCCTTCAAACTCACAGCGACTCCCCAGTGAGTTTCTGCACATCTCTATACCCCTGAGCTGCCTGCTAGTGGATCGAAACACTGGAGACAAGGCCTCTTTGGGTTAGCAGTGCAACTTGCTATGGCCTATGCCAGCAGAAATCCCTATAGAAATTTACGGCCATTAAAATATCTTGTAACTGAAAGACAGATAAATGGAACAGAATAGCAGCTACAGAAACATTCAGTTGTCAAATGCCATTTATCAAATAATCATTCTCCTCTACTGACTTAAAATGCATCCATTATCATACCATACATTTTCACTTAACCTAGACTGACATTCACTTATCTTGGAATTACTTAATCATACCATGACCTGGATCATTGTTCATTCAGGTGGGATAACACTTCACTCAGGACACTTCTTGGTCATAGTTGTTGTTGGATGCTGTCCAGTCCCAGTCAATTTAGACTCATGTTGAATCCCATGCTCCAGAAGGTTTTCAAACTGACCTTTTAGAAATAAATTACTGGATCTGACTAGAGGAAGTGCTGGTTGGGTTTATACTGCCAACTTTTGGATTAGTAGTTCCTTACTTGACAATTTTTGCCACCCAGAGTCAATGTGAATCCATATGTGTGTACTGATGGTGGGGGAGGAAATATATACACTCTATGGCAGATAACAACAACAGTAATAGGGATAAAAAGACAAAAGTAACAAACTGTAGTTGGATTCATACATTTATATAACTTTTCAAGAAGGTATTTAGCATAATTTATAAAATTAATATACGCATTGTTCCTCAAAATCCTTTTCGTAGTCATTACCTAAGAAAGGTTTTGAGAAAAAGTAGAAATACTTATGCTTGACTGCAGAAAATATTTTAATGGGCTCTTTTTCATGGCATCACTGGGGCAATTGGCTGCTTCACCATAAAGCTGAACATCTCCTTCCCAGCTACTGGCTGCCAAAAACTTATTGAAGTGGACGATGAATGGGCCAACATACAAAAATTGTGCACTGGTCCTGGAGGACACATTCTTCTCTCCTGGGAAGCCATCATCTTGTATCAGCACCTGGCTGCAAACAGAAGACAAGTGGTATTAGCCTATGAGAAGTCAATCCTGGAGTGGAAGTTCAAGAAGAAGGACTTTTTCTCAGAACCTTCCAGGAAAAGAAATTGTACATGACAGTTATACTTAACAACTTTAAACTGAAGTCACACTGACTGCATCATAAGAGACTGACAGCAGCGTGATATATTCAGAATCACAGAAATCCTGATGGCTTGAGACTTAGGCCATCACATCAAGGACTGGTCAAGGGGAGACAGGTGTCAAATTGTGTAGGCAAAAGTAGGAAGGAATGGTGGTGGTGTAGGGAAAGGGTGGATAAAAAAAACAAACCAACACCCAAAACAACATGTAGCAAAAGTGAGCAGCAACATTAAAATCTATTGGTCATTTTTCTAACTGGGTAAATGTCTTTCATCTGTTCTTTTCTGTAAAATACTTGTCTGTCAGATATATTTTAAAAAATTGAGACAAACTATGAAGAAGGATTGGCCATCCACTTCTGAAATGACAGGCCTTCGAAAACCCTATGTACAATAGAGCACACTTAGATTAGATTATCACTTGGACTAGCAGACATGGCAATAGAGACTGAGATTTTAGAAATGGAAACACAGGGAAGGAGGAAGAGCTGTAAGCAAACACTAGTGATTGGAACATGGAATGTGAGAAGCACGAATGTAGGAAAATTGGGCATTGTTAAGAAAGAAATGGAATGCATAAATATTGACATACTAGGTATTGGCAAAATGAGATGGCTTGGCATGGGACATTTTTAATCAGATGATCATATGCTTTATTGTGCCAGGGTTGAAAAGGTGAGAAAAAATGGAGTTGGTTTCATAAATTAAAAATTCATTTCTAGATCCATCCTGAAATACAATGTGGTGAGCAACAGGATATCAATACACACACAAGGAAGTCCAGTGAATACCACCATCATTCAAATATATGCACCAACAGCGAGAGCCAAAGCGGAGGAAATCAAAGATTTCTACCAACGTTTGCAGTCAGAAATTGATCAAACATGCAATTAAGATGTATTGATAATAATGGGTGTCTGGAACACAAAAGTTGGGAACAGGTAAGAAGGATCAGTAACTGAAAAACACGGGCTCTGAAATGAGAAATGAGGCTGGAGATAGAATGATGGAGTTCTATACATTTAATGATTTATTCGCTGCAAATACCTTGTATAAGAAACATAAACATAGACTATACAGTTTGGATTTCACTTTATGTGCATAGGAATCAACAAACTTCATACATTTTTTATTATTTTAAATTTATTTTAATGAAAGTTTACAGAGACTTGGATTTCCATCATTCATTGTTGCACATTTTCCCCTGCCCATTCCTCCCTCCCTCCAATTAGCTTTTGTTTTTAAAAAGTTAAAAAAAATAATAAAAATAATTTCTTTCATTGTTATTCAATCTCTCTCCCCAAGTCCACTCCACTATGCAACCTTCATTCTGGACTCCTGTCATAACAATAATGTTGTTGTTGTTATTATGTGCCATCGAGTCGCCTGTGACTCATAGCGACCCTATGTACAACAGCCCTAAACGCCACTCTGTCCTGTGCCAATCGCACTGTCTCTGACGCTCCCATCCCAATTATCCCAGTCACTGAATCAATCCACCTCATAGAGGGCCTTCCTCTCCTGTGCTGTCCCTCCACCCTCCCAAGCATGATGTCCCTCTCCAAGGACCGGTCTCTCCTCACAACATGTCCAAAGTATGTTAGACGGGGCTTCAGAATCCTTGCCTCCAAGAAGCCACCCGGTTTAACCCTTTCCAGGATAAATCTGTTTGTTTTCCTAGCAGTCCATGGTATTCTCAATACTCTTCTCCAGCACCACAGCTCAAAGGCATCAATTCTCCTTCTATCCTCCTTGGTCATTGTCCAACTCTCTGATGCATAACAAGTGATTGGGAAGACGAAAGCCTGTATCAGATGCACCTTAGTCTCCAGAGAGACACCATTGCTCTTCAGTACTTTGGAGAGGTCCCTAACAGCAGACTTTCCCATGGCAATGTGCCTTTTAATTTCCTGGCTGCTGGTGCCAAGACTGTTGACTATGGAGCCAAGCAAACTAAAGCTGTGTACAATCTCAATCTCTTCACCATCCATCCTGATGCTGCCAATTGATCCAGTGGTGAGAATCTTTGTCTTCTTGACATTGAACTTCAATCCATATTGGAGGCTGCAGTCCTTGACACTCTGCAGCAGGCGCTTCAGGTCCTCTTCAGTTTCAGCAAGCAGGGTTGTGTCATCCGCATAACGCAGGTTGTTGATAAATCGTCCACCAATCTTGACCCCACATTTCTCCTCATAGAGTCCAGCCTCCCGGATAATCTGTTCTGCATATAGGTTGAAAAGGTATGGAGATAGGATGCATCCCTGGCGTACGCCCTTCACAATTTTGAACCATGCAGTGTTCCCTTGCTCTGTTCTGACGACTGCGTCCTGGTCCAAGTATAAGTTTCACATTAGAACGATCAAGTGTTCTGGGATTCCCATTCTTCTCAGAGTCAGCCATAGTTTGTTATGATCTACAGAGTCAAATGCCTTTGCATAGTCAATGAAACACAGATAGACATTCCTCTGGTATTCCCTGTTTTCAGCCAAGATCCATCTAACTTCAGCTACAATATCTCTAGTACCACGACCCCTTCTAAATCCAGCCTGGACTTCTGGTAGTTCTCTGTTGATGTGCTGTTCCAGTCGTTTTTGGATAATCTTCAGTAAAATATTGTTTGCATGTGAAATCAGTGAGATTGTTCTGTAGTTTCCACATTCTGTTGGGTCACCATAATACCTAATCATATATCCCTTTTAAACAGTTCACCCCCTCATCTGTTTCAAAACTGTATACATTTTATGAGAGGCTACAAAAGTTGCTGCTGACTCTCTTGGTGATGAGAGGAAGGGATATGCTGTCCCGATCAGGAAACGACAAACAAGATGTTCCCACGAAGCAGGGTGTTTTGACAAATGACTGAGTTCACCTGCTGCTGAATAGGGGACTCTCTACAGGCCACGGAGAACTGGACAGAGGAAGCACAAATCTGTCTGGGTTGAATTGTGGAGAACATCTGAGTTGGTTCTCAACTTGGTTGTTGTGAAGAAAGGGGAGAAGGATATCCCAGGACTGTCTGATACCACTGTGCCTCCTCTCTTGGGGCCCAAAAGAACCAGTAGAATACGCGAACTCTTCAAACTCTCCAAGGAAGGTGATGTCCGTCAATATGTTGTGAGAAAGCGACTGAACAAAGAAGGCAAGAAACCCAGGACCAAAGCA